>NW_015555741.1:122560-130255 GCF_001515605.1 Sinocyclocheilus anshuiensis | reverse complement strand
TACACACACACACAAAAAACTTTTTGGGGGATTTTACTTTATATTTTCTATATAACCGGATTTTTCTTTATATTTTAAATCTACTTGGTCCAGAAAACTGAAAAATATTGTATAACTGATTTCAGGTTGTGGTGACTGTATCTGTACGGGCAGGTGTGACGCTCTAATCTTATCGGCCCGTCACAGAACTTTGGTCTTTCAGTGTTTACACCTGTAGCAGCAGCTCACCTTTGAACAGGAAGTGGGAGTAATACTTGAAGGTGTTGTAGGACTGCTGCATGGCGATGAAACTGGGATGCACCGGCTCTCCCTGCTGGACCTCCCAGGGCTGTGCGATCAGCTGCCCGTGGAACTTCAGGATCAGACTGAAGATGCTGTGGATGATGACGGGGGCGGCTTTCTCCGTCAGCAAACCACTGAGAGAGGAAAGAAAGGACCATCACATCTCCATATCCTGCTCCAGATATCTGTGCATGAACACTGAATGTGTGACGAGTGCTCACCTGAAGATGGCTCTGTTGAGGTACTCGGCGTGTGTGCGGTGAATGGCGTCACGGTCGTTGGCGCTGCTCAGTTTGTGTGTGAACTCGCTCCAGGACACCAGAAGGATCTGGTTAGCGATGTAGCCCTGGATCACCTTCACGAAGTGCTGCATCTCGTCTGTAGAGCTGCAGCTGATGGAACTGAGCGGAGTGACTGGCACCTTTCACCAGCGCTGAGAGACACGAGGAGGAAACAGATTATTTGTATCTAAAACAGTTCAAGTATCAGGTCCGCTTCAAGTACAATTATATCAAATCGAGCACAATTACAAAAATTATAACTCATTTTTTTGAATGTAGGTATTTTCTATTTTTTGTCATTCATCAATTTATTTTTGATGTATTATATATATATAATATATATAATCATATCACTAAGATAACACTGTCTAGCTGGATGACATTTTTCTCAGGAAGTCATGTTCTGTGTAGCTACACCCTATATTAATTATTAAAGCAGCACTATGTAACTTTTTCTGTGTTCAAAATTCGTTTCAAAAAGGCGGGGCATAGAGGAGAAACAATAATGTACAGTATGTGGAAATTAATGTGTTTTTTTAACTTTAAACCGCATAAACACATTTCATTACACCAAATACACAAAATAATGTTCTTTTTAGCAGCATCATATGACCCCTTTAAGTTTATAATTCTGCTGCCTCCTGTCTGGAAAAAGCCTTCAAGTTCAACAATGATGCCTGAAGATGTTGCCTATGAAAGCAGCTCACTAGGTTTTGGAACAGATCTGTGAAGAGTTTCTTTTTTTGGGGGGGGGCTTTTATGCCTTTTTATTAGATAAAGACTGTTGAGAGTAGACAGGAAAGTATTGGGTGGAGAGAGGGAGGCGGGATCGGCAAAGGACCTAGAGACGGGAATCGAACTTGGGTCGCCGTGATTGTGTTGTGATACAGTTGTGCTGTATGTCGGCGCACTAACCACTAGGCTATCGGTGCCAACATTTTCTGGGTGTATAATGAGGGGCGGATAAAGAAAGCGGGGCAGAAATCTCACCCGTCCTCTAGGTGAAACCAGATGTCTCGGAGGGACCACACCATGTGTTTGAGCTGCAGCAGGAAGGAGAAGAGTCTGTTGTATTTGTTCAGACAGCTGTCCGTGATGACGATATTCACCGGCCAGTCCACCTACAGGCAGAACGAGAGAGATAGATTACGAGAGTATTGCATCAGAAACTGAAGAAATGAACACAGTGGGCGTCTCTGACCTTGTAGCGGAGCTCGAGACAGTTCAGCGAGTCTGGCGAGTGAGGATGGAAGATCTCAGGGAGGTATCGCAGCGCCAACGTGAAGTGGGCCACCAGCTCGCTGTCGCCGTGAACACTGTACTGTAAAGGAGTTCTTGAGAACGGAGTTCAACACCAGCGGGGTCAGCAGCTCACCGGGCGTCTGACCACTGCCCAGCTAAACACAACACACAGTGATAAGCATTTCCAACAGTAGTATGCTACACTTATGTCACATGACCTCATTATGCGGCACGGTTAATTCAGCAAGAGACGTCAAGATATAATCTTTTAGATGTTTAATTTGTAATCTGATTTTGTATAAAAATTCTTTTAATGTTTTTGTCTCGTCGCTCCGGCCGGGACACGGCATCAACAGCTGATTGCTGAGAGAGAGGGCAAACTCTCCATCCTCCATCAACAGGAAATGCCTGAGAGTCTCAAAGTGCTTCTCCACACCCAACTCCACGAAGAAATAATCCACCGCGGCCTTATTTACCATAGACACACTGCGAGAAAGAGAGTTTTAAATGTACTTTTTTTTTTTTTAAATGTACATTTCTCTGTTGCTTATGGGGTTTACATTAGGGCTGGATATTGATAACTGATTTCGCAATTCAATTTAGATTTCGATTTGATTTGAAAATGTATTTCAGTTACAATGTAAACGGGCCTAAGTACCCAATCACCTAATTTATCAAATTTATTGTTGCATTTAACTACATTTTTAAACATGAATTTTAAAAATCAGTTTAAAATTGTATATTTTTTGTCAGTTCAATTGTATTGTCATTTATATTTTTGATGTTTTTTAAATATATTTTTGAATGAATACAATACTTCAAAAATATGTATATTATTTAGATATGTATATAATAAATCATAAATAAAATTGTATATCAATTTTCATTTATATTTTTGATGTTTTTAATATATTTTTGAATGAATAACATACTACTATACTATAACCACATACTAAATACATATATAATACATACATATACACACACACACACACACAGTTTTAGTAATTTTGTTGTCTTTTTTCATTTTAGTACATTGTTAAACTAAATGTAAATGATAAATGTCTTTGCAACTAGCTTAAATAAAATAAACTAACTTAAAATATTGAAAAATGTTTTAAGTAACAAAAATGGTTTTAATCTTAGTTTCAGTTTTACTTAAATATAATAACCCTGATTCAAACCAATAACTTGCCTCACAAATTCAAAGAACAGGCTCATAAAAGTCATTCTTTCTTGAATATTACTACATTGATGCTACATCATGCTGTTTGTTTTGCTTTGAACCAACAAAGACTCCTTCATGCCAATATAAGTATAAATATAAAGCAAAAATAAATCTCAAAAGAGTTCTTCATTTGGAAGTATGATTTACACACTAAATGTTGAGATTTGAATAAGCGAAGCTGCATAGTTCAAATAAAGACTGTGATAAACCAGAATTGTTTTTCTTTTTTGACCCAGCTCTAGTCTACATACTGTGTAATGAGTGGTGTTGTAACGGAGTGTTTCATGAGAACAGTAAGTGGCATCATCTCGCTGAGCTGAACAGCAGTGGCGTCGGTGGCACGGTGCAGGGACGGGTCGACAGGAAGGCCGTTCGGACCCCGAGTCACCTGCAGCAGCAGCTCAGAGTCTGGAGCCGCAGCTAGAGCAGGAACGACAACACAAACCTCTCAGTTTCTGACAGAAAGAGAGAAAGCTCTAGTGGGTCATGATGAAGGCAGGCGGTCCGGTACTCACTCATCAGACCGTACGAGTCCTGGTACTGTGAGGCCAGGCTGAGAAGATAGCGATCCTCTGGACTCTCTTTAGGAGACAATCCCAGTCCCAGAGCCCAGGCAGACAGTCAAGAACAGCTCACTAGGGGGCGCTGCAATGTGGTGCTGGTCCTTCAAGAGTCACTATATATATATATATATTATGTAATTATATATAATTTTTTTTAAATTACATATTATTTAAAAAAAAAAAATTGTATTTTAAAATTATTTTTTTTACATTTTTTTAAATTAGTTTTTTTTTTGTTCGCCAACACTTATATGGGCGTCAGAGGCGTGGCCATGGATGTTAGGTCTGGGAAGGGGAGTGGTCACTTCAGAAACATGTTCGCCAACCCTTATATGGGCGTGACCACAGACAGAGGAGGGCAAAGATGAGATCAGTGCTGGATCAGGATCATGGCTGTTATTTCTCGTATCAGAATCAGACTCTGACTCATGGAAGCCTCTGAGAAGAGACACAGATTGTTCTTGCTCTGGCTGAGAACAGTGAGAAGGCTGGCTGACACTCTCACAGGACTTGGCTTTCTCTGTTGGCTCCTGGGCGGCTTTGCTTTGGCTCTGAACCTGTGCTGGCCGCCGAGGGCTCTGTTGCTGTCTCTTCTCCAGTCGGTTGTTTTTCTGTACACTGGCTATCTCTCTCTGTCTCACATGTTCGCTCTTGAGTGGTTTGTGCAGGGGTGTGTGACTCAGAGCGGATTGGGCCCTTGTTCTGCCCCGAGGCGGTGGAGTCTCCCAGCTGCACGGAGCTCCATGACCACTAGCCTTTGGGTGACCTGCTGGCACCTCTGGAGTGAACTGACCCAGTGGGAAGCTGGACTTGGACACGTGTCCGTGTATATTAGGTACGGAGACAGACTCTAGGAATTCCGAAACGTTTTCACTGACACATATGTTGGAGGTTGATGGGTGTGGCTGCTGTGGGTGGGGTTTCTGAGGGGATTGCAGGAGGTCTGATCCAATGTCGTGGAGGGCATGGGTCACGGCACCACTATAAGGGATGCGTGGAGGCTTGGGGAGGAAGTCAGCAGTGTTGCTTTCCTCTGATATGAGAGCTTGAGCTTCACCAACGGCAGGAGGACAGGGAGGAACAGAGGATTCTGGGAGAGCAGGATCTGCTATTTGCTGTTCTCGTAGATTCTGCTGCTCAGAGAGCTGCAAACAAACGAAATGAAAACAATTAAAACAGCATTAGAGTAGGTTGAATTTATGATGCTATAGATGAGTAAAAAGAACAGCACAAAGACCTCATTGTGTAGTTGTACAGGGGGGCCCTCCTGACGTAAAGGAAACTTCTCCAGAAGAGCCTGAACAGAAATCATAGCACCTCAGAGATAAAGATTTCCCCTTATCTGTCACTTCAAAATAGTACTTTAATGGCAAATGCATACATATCTTAAAACTATCAAGTACAACTACCAGACAGTTAAAAGTCTAAGGAACACAGAAAGGATGGTTCACAATCTGACAATATGACACAAGTGAGATTTTAGTTGTATTATTTCTTTAAATTAAAATTATACTTAAAATGAATTAAATTATTTGTATTTTTTGTAAAAAAGAAATAAATAAATGTAATATCACTATTACAATAGCAGAGTAAGACACTACACAGGTATTTAAAAAATCTTTTAAAATGCAAAAAAGAAAAAGAATGGTAAAAAAAAAAACATTAATATATTTTAATAAAAAAAGTTATTGAAAATTGAAAAATGTTATAATAAAAATGCAATAACAAAAATAATATCACTGTTGCAATATCAGAGACAGAATGTTTAGTGCCTGCTTAGTATATTACTCTACTAAAAATGCAAAAACAAAAGTAGAAAAATATAAATATCATATAGATTTATAAATATATTTTTAGTAATATAAAATAGTAAAATAAAAAGACAAATATTAAGAAAAATAATTATTATTATTTAGAACAATTGCAATAATGAAACGATACTAGACAGGTCCCAAAAAATGTATTTTTCAAATGCAAAAAATCTAAATGGGCCAAATTCTACAATAAAAACTCTTAAGTATGATATCAGACCTGTACATTCATTTGTTCTTGCTGCAGGAAGTTCACTGTGTGCTCATCGAGTTTCATCCTCTGCACCTTCCACATGGCTCTGAGCTCTCGTCTGGCAGCGGCTTCGGATAACTGACTGTACTGAGCGATCAGATCCATCCTGAACACAGAAAATACATCATTTAATAAATGTCTTTGACCTCTCTGGATATTTGAGTCATTTTATAAAGTGCAACAGTGCAAAAAAATCCTATTAATTATCTTCACAGTGAAATAGATTTTTATGGATAACATGAACTTTTCAAGACAGACCTACCATGAGCTCTGAGGGTGAAACGATATGCAGCTAAAAGTCAATGCAATTTCAACAAAAATGCCTTTAATTGCCAAATTCTATGTGTATGTCTAGCTGTTTGCTTGTTTTGCAATAAACATTAAAATATATTTTATACCAATAAAAAAAATTACATTTAGTCAATAGTTTTACAATTTATCTTTAATGCTTTATGGGATAAGTAGTTCATTCTATGTGTATGTCTAGCTGTTTGCTTGTTTTGCAATAAACATTAAAATATATTTTATACCAATAAAAAAAATGACGTTTAGTCAATAGTTTTACAATTTATCTTTAATGCTTTATGGGATAAGTAGTTAATTCCCTCATAAAAAATACATAATCTTGTACCTTTGTATTTTTTCTTAACTACCTCTTTGGTTTGAATCTAATATTATAATGTTATGATTCATCGTAGAGCTGTTTGTTTTGGCTCACGGCTCAAAATGTTTTACTGAATAAACTGCTCAAATGCCTGCGGAAAATATGAATGGGAAATAAACTTCCTGTGGGCAGTGACTGCTCCGCTACAGCCTCAATCGTTCTTTTTTCTGATTGTTACTGTATGCCGCCCACCGTGCCCTGCGCTCCAGCTGCTCCTTCCGTCTTGCAGCACATGCATACAAGTTAGACCCGCTGTGAAGTGAAGTGACATGTGGCCAAGTATGGTTACCCATACTAGGAATTAGTGCTCTGCATTTATCCCATCCAAAGTGCACTGCACACACACAGCAGTGAACACACACACCGTGAACACACACCCGGAGCAGTGGGCAGCCATTTTTTTGCTGCCTTGCTCAAGGACACCTCAGTCGTGGACTCGTGGTATTGAAGGTGGGAGAGAGCACTGTACATTCACTCCCCCCACCTACAATCCCTGCCGAGACGAGACTCGAACCCACACCCTTGGGTTACGAGTCCGACTCTCTAACCATTAGGCCACAACTTCCCCCTGAAGATGGCTTTATTGAAGGGTTATTAATATGCTCCTCACCTCCTGGTCGAGCTCCAGCTGCTGCTTCAGCTCTTCAAATTGCTCTCTCTTCTGGGCCTCCTCTGCCAGACGCTGTAACACCTGGCGACCTGCAGGGGGCGAGAGCGAGAACAGCGGGGCGTCAGCTGTAATCTCCATTCATCTACCTCTGTAGGGAGGAATTCTCTCTCGCTAGTCGTCCTGATAATTAATACTTGACCTCTACGAGGAGAACAGCTGTGTCCTCCTCACACGAAAATCATTATTTACTACACATTATTTTAGCATCACTGAAATACTTTTACAGTTTGAGTTAATATATTTAATTTATTTATGATTTATTTTGTCTTTATAGTTTACGTTTTAGTTTTTGTTATTTCAGTACTTGAGAATGAGAAATATTGCCTTAGTAACCAGTTGAAATGTTGTAGTTATTTTACATTTTAGTCATTGTATTTTTTTTTGCCATTATTAGTTTTATTTTTTACTATGTCTATATAGTTTTTATTAAGTGTTAGTTTTAGTCATCTTAGTACTTAAACTAAACAAGAATGAGGAATGTTTCTATAGTAACTAGTTAAAATTCTGTAGTCATTTTATAGTTTTTTTTTTTGTTGTCATTTTTAAGTATGTCGACATAGTTTTTTATTAAGGTTTAGTTTAGATTATTTAGTTTGTTATTTTAGTAATTAAACTAAACTCAAATAAAAAAAATGGAAGCCAGCTGAAATTTTGTAGTTATTTTATAATTCTAGTAATTTTATTGTTTTGTTTTTTATTTT
>NW_015555741.1:121984-122333 GCF_001515605.1 Sinocyclocheilus anshuiensis | reverse complement strand
TTTTTTTTTTTTTTGTTTAGGTTATCTTAGTAGTTAAACAGAACAGGAATGAGAAATGTTTCTATACCAACTAGTTAAAATTCTGTAGTCATTTTATAGTTTTTTTTTGTTGGTCATTTTTATTATTTTACATATGTCTACATTTTTTTTATTAAGGTTTAGAAATGGAAGCCAGCTGAAATTTTGTAGTTGTTTTATAATTTTAGTAATTTGTCAAGTACCTGTATGTCTGTTTAGTTTCTATTGTAGTTTGGTTTTAGTCTATTTAGTTTTATTTTAGTACATAAACTAAACTAAACCAAACTAAGTGAGAATAAGGACTTTTGTAGTTGTTTTATACTTTCAGTAA
>NW_015555741.1:113527-121868 GCF_001515605.1 Sinocyclocheilus anshuiensis | reverse complement strand
CGATACAAATCATTGCAAAGCAACTTTACAGCAAATTAAGTTTCTACAATATGTAGTGGTAGCTTATCAGTGGTGACTGTCAGTTAATGTACATATGGGAGAAATGTATGGAAAAATCAATTAAAGACATAATCAATTAAAGACGTAATCAAACAGACGATGAACACTATTAACAGCAATTATTATATGATACAATCAAACTTATAGCAAAATGTGGTAGTTCTGTATGTTGCCCCCCTGCACACACACACACACACACATATATATATATATATATACCTTCCTGTGGCTTTTGGCCAGGATAAGCAGCAATGTGGTTCTGTCCTAAATGGCTTACTCAACGTGAACTTGCAGTCCCATTTCTTATTTCATAATTTAGAAGGGTGCTATCTGGGACATGGAACTATGATGAAAGTCAAGTCTGGCTACGCAAGACTAATTTTACCCAGACAGAAGCTGCTAACAGCATCAGGTGCGTGTGTGTGCGTTCGTGAGTTTTGATGGGACAGATTTCTGACCTCTGATTCTCTCCAGGGTCTTGGCCGCTGACACTCTGACCTGGTTAATGAGCTCCTGTCGGGCCTGTTCAGTCCACATGGCCTGACAAAACACAAGTTAGAGAGAGAGAGTGAAAATGAAGGAAGACAGACTTCAGCGCAAAACAATAAAGCAGATTTTAGCCCAGGTCAGTGTGTCCTGATGAAACTGGGTTAATGGACCGGCTTTTAAAATCTCATCTGTTGCCATGCCAACAGCACCAGCTCTGCACCATTATTGGCTCTGAATTCAGGAAGCATACTGTAGACATATAAACATTTAACCTGGATGAGCTTTATTTTTAATAAATTAATACCTCTATTCAGCAAGGATGCATTAAGCTGATCAAAAGTAACAGTAAAGACAAAAGATTAAAAAAAAAAAAAACTGCTGTTCTTTTGAACTTTTTATTCATCAAAGAATTCTGGAAAAAAAAGTATCACAATTTTCACTAAACAATATGAAGCAGCAAAACTGTTTTCAACATTGATAATGATAATACATGTTTCTTGAGCAGCAAATCAGCATAATGGAATAATATCTGAAGGATCACGTGACACTGAAGACTGGAGTAATGAAGCTTTGCATCACAGGAATAAATTGCATTTTAAATATATTCAAATAGAAAACAGTTATTCTAAATTGTAATAATATTTCACATTATTACAGTTTTTTTTTCTTCCATAAAATAAATGCAGCCTTGATGAGCATAAGAGACTAAAAACATTAAAAACTCTTATGGATCCCAAAGTTTTTAGCAGTAGTGTATATGAAGCATTATAAAGCGTTTGAGATGCACCTGTGGGCAGCAGAGTTTTAGCAGGTTGATTGTTTTCCCGCAGACGTAGACGTCATTGGCAATGTATTTGAGGAACACCGGCACACAGTACTCCGCATCCCGCGAAATCAGAGTGTAGCCCTGCGTCCAAAAGTTCTTATCTGAGGAAACAGATTCATTCATTTTTAAAGGGGTTTTGCATAAATGACATATTGATTTTAAGACCGTTATCACTGATGTAACTACACAGTACACACCATAAAGATAGTCCAAGAAATCCATAATAATGCAGCAGAAAATGGATGGATTTAACCATCTAAACATTCAACAAAATTAAAGCGTGAGACTGAGAAGCCCACCTCTGTAGGTCAGATAATCCTCATTGACCTCGATCATAAACTCTTTATATACATCACGGAAGACACCACTGTACACCCAGTCTGAAACAAACCTACAATACCCACACAGAGATATTTAGTTAGTTATTAAAACAAGAACATATCACAGACAACCACTGTTATATAATATATATTATTTATAGAAAGCTACATTATAATGTATACTAACTAGGCTAAACTACATAACTATAAACTTTTTTTTTAAATTAAACATTCACATTTATGCATTTGGCACATGCATTTACTCTAGAAAGTATATTTTTTTCCGTCAAATGTATGCATTATCTAGAATCAAACCCATAACCTTAGCATTGTTATCAGCATGCGCTACTATTTGAGCTAAAGCAAGGCTAAAATTAATTAATTATAAAAATAAAAAAAATATTTTAAGAATAACTTTTCTAAACAAGGATGTCACTAAAAATTTTTTTGTTGTTACTGAAAATGGATGAAATTACAAATATTAATATAATAATAATAATAATAATAATAATAATAATAATATCATCACCATTGCAATATAAAAGTAAAATACAAAAAAAAAAAAAGATACTTTTTAGAAACAAATAAACATTTATAAATATTTTTTGTGTGAAATAAGTTATGGGAAACTGATGAAATTACAAATAATAATAATAATAATAATAATTTGAATATTATCAGAACACTGCAATAATACAGCAAGATAATAAATAGCTCCTAAAAATGTTCTTTTACAAATACAAAAAAAATAAAAGAATCTAAATGGCCTCAACTCTATAATAACTCACCAATGGATCCAACAGTTTAAAGTTAAAATGTCTTGATGGATTCGTTTCTTAAAATACAGCTTTTCGCTTCACAAGACATTAATTGATGGACTGGAGTCATATGGATTACTTGTGGATTATTGTGATGTTTTTATCAGCTGTTTAGACTCTCATTCTGCCGGCACCCATTCACTGCAGAGCATCAATTGGTGAGCAAGTGATGTAATGCTACATTTCTCCAAATCTGTTCTGATGAAAAAACAAACCTATCTAGCCTGAGGGTGATTACATTTTCAGCAAATTTCCATTATTGGGTGACACCAAACTCATCAATGAGGCATTTCTGAAACTGAGCGTGAATGCAAATATGAATTCAGAGCTTCTGCAGAGGGCAAGATTATCAATTTTGTTTTTGGGACTTGACAAAAACAACCTCTATTAAGCAAAAGGGCAGCGTGATGATTCTCCATTCACATTGCATAAGAACAATAACAGCATACGGGTTTGTTCCAACATGAAGGTGAGTAAATAATAGCAGAGTATCTGCATTGTGCATTTAAATGCCAGTCAGACACTACAGCATCTCACTACCATTTCATGGTATCAGTCACTGGGAAAATATAGGGTTTAAAAAAAACACTGCTCCTAAGTGACCTTCCTGAGCTGAATAATAGATAAATAAATTAAAAGCAAAAGGAGGAGATGCGTTTCTCACCGTGTGTACGGCTCGCAGCTGCTCTTCAGCAGCGACAGCAGCTCCGGATGATTCTCATTACAGCAGTTACTCTGAGCTTCATTATACAGATACGACAGCAGCTTTACACCCTAAACACACACATCACACTGCCAATTACACAAACACCACCGCAGACCTGCACCAGACAGCCACCGGTCTTCAACACTTCTGAGCTGAAAACAATGTCTTCAAACTCCACTTCAAAGTTGATGTCTCTGACAGAAGTATTTCAAGCGTGTGACGAGAGTGTTTCTTACCTACATATAAAGACATTAACTGATGAATTAGACATTATCTGCTGAAACTGACTACATTTTTACATCTATTTTACTTTTCTTTGTCTTGATGTCCAATAATCATATCAATCGGGGCTCATCAACAAGGATTTTTTTTTCTGCTTACCCAACTGGGAAAGTTAGGAAACATATTTACTTAATTTTACATTTATAATTTTAAATGACACATTTAAATAATAATACACATTTTAAGTGTTCATGTATACTTATATAAGTATTTATATTTTATATAAATATTTCACACAGACACACACTATATAAAACCTAAACATCTACATATAAAAAAAATATACATATAAATATTTTAAGAATTCATTTCATATTTACATTAATAATTTTAAATCAGTCTAATTGATACATATTTTAGTGCTGTCATACGATTAATCACGATTAATTGCATCCAAGATAAAAGTTTTAGTTTACATAACATATAAACTTTTATTTTGGATGCGATTAATCGTTTGACAGCACTAATCTATTTATATTGTTTGTATATGTGTTTATTTGTACATGCACACACACATTTATATTTTATGTACACATTCATACTTTAAGAATTAATTTCATATTTACATTTATACTTTTAAATACCCCATTGTAAAAAAGTCATACATTTACATTTGATGTATTTTACATTTAATTCTATGTGAATATTTATATTTTGGTTGTGTTTGCATTTACATAAACAATATACAAGCAAATATCTTTTAATTTCATATTTACATATCTCATTTTAAAAATAATACATATTTAAATTCTTTATTTTAAAATGTATGTACAAGTTATATAAATTATATTTTTATATATATAAATCATAAATGCATAAAATTAAATGCTTATATATAAATTATATGGATGCATACAATTATTACATATTTAATATTTAAAAGTGAAATAAAATGTATAAAAACATCATACATTTTTCACACAAATAAATGTTTTTATTTTTTGGTCTGGAGTTAGTGTGAAAAGTGAAATCATCACTTTCAGTTTTTATCACTTTCCAAAAATGACCTTGATGGACTAGGTCAGGAGTTCTGCACTGTAAATATTGCATGTTTACACCCTTTTATAAAAAAAAAAAAAAAACAAAGCAAAAAAATCATATGATCCATTTTAAAGCACAGCTGTGTGGACTGCGTGTGATTGTGTGACTTGGGGTGAACATTTACCTGAGCTGACGCCCCAGTTTGCGGAAAAGACAAGCGAAAGTTAGGAGACTGAGAGAGGCCCGTGTGCTCAGCACACATGCTCTGTAATAATGCAGGTAACGCCGCAGCCCACCTGTGAAGGCCTGAAACACACAAGCATTTGTGTAACATGTTGTTATAGGAAAGCAATATACAGGATGTGAAATAATGGTCCTACATCAGTCCTAAAATACTGTAAGAAAAAACAGTATGTGTCACCTGAAAGACGAGTCCCTTCTGACTCGCGCTGCTCAGAGAGAATCGACTGAGATGCAGGTAATGTGTGCCGTACTGTGCCAGCTCACCCAGCAGTCGAAACACACTCTCAGGGGACGTCCCGGACACACATATATCCGGACGAACATCAAACTGCACACTAGCCTTGAGCGGAGAATAAAGCAAGTCAAGAAAAAGTTATTATGAAAATTAGGTGGTTAATTAATTTCCTAATAATACATGTTCCATATCTGATTGTGCACAATTCAAGGTTTTCCAAAATATTTGCCTCTGGCATATTACCATGCAGTTGCTAGGGTTTTCTGGGTAGTTCTTTCTGGCCCAAATAAAAAGACTAACAGTGATGCTTACATGTTTCACCCAAATAAATCCTAATAGTTAAAATCAAGTCCTGCCTACATTGTTTCACTCTGTATTGTCACATTATGAAAGATCTAGGGTTTTCTGGGTAGTTCTTTCTGGCCCAAATAAAAAGACTAACAGTGATGCTTACATGTTTCACCCAAATAAATCCTAATAGTTCAAATCAAGTCCTGCCTACATTGTTTCACAGATGTTGTAAATTTCATTGTTGTCAATTCTCTTCACAAAAAATGCTTCTATGGGTCGTCACGCATTAAAAATGTGTTTTCTTGACGTATATTTAATTCCGCTACCTCATTGAGTGGAAACGTGGCAGAGGAGACCCCGATCAGTCCAGCGGCAGTGGCAGGAGCAGCGATGGTGTCTGTGTGGACAGAATGTTCCTAATTTCTTCCTCCCACAGTCGGTACAGCTGATCAAACGCCACTCTGCCTGCCTCTGTCAGGTACGGGGGTTCCTTCTGACCTGGCGGGCTGAAGGACAGAGAGAGGATGACAAATGTGGACCATGTTCAAACTACTCTGAAACTAGTCAGCAGGGGTGCAATTAAATGCATAGTTTTGGTATTTTTTAAATGGACTGTCCACACCAAAATTTTAATTTCTGTCAGAATTTACTCACCCTCATTTAGGGTTTATTCACACCTGTCTTGTTTGGTTCGATTGAATCGAACTCAAGTTCGTTTCCCCCTTTGGTGTGGCTCTTTTGGGCAGGTGTGAATACAGCAATCGCACTCTGGTGCGGACCAAACAACCGTACCGAGACCCAGCTGAAGAGGTGGTCTCGGTCAGCTTCCAAACGAACTCTGGTACGGTTGAATGGATGAACCAATGAATGGATGACCTTAAGCACATGTGTGGTTTTGTTTACAGTTCCTGGTTCACTTGCAAAAAGGGCAGTGTGAAAGCGAACCGCACCAAACAAAAAAAAATCAACATTGTATTTGGTCCGGACCAAAGCAAGTGAACTAGCGGACTTTCCTGGTGTGAATACACCCTTAGTTCCAAACCTGTATGACTTTTTCCCCTTTGAAACACAAAAAAAGAAATATTTTGAAGAATGTTGGTAACCAAACAGTGTTGTTTCCCATTGTATGATCAAAAAATATAATGGGAGTCAACATTCTTCAAAATCAAACTTTTTCTTTTGTGTTGCACAGAAGAAAATCAGTCAGGTTTGAAACAACATTAGGGTAAGAAAATCATGACAGTAGGGATTTTCATTTCGGTTAATTTTCCTGACCGACAACCGTTACTTGTTATCCGAACATTAATCGTTAACTGATAAGATTAGAATAATAAATTAGTATTAAATAAAAATAGAATGGATGAGTGTCTGTGACCCATTAAAAATACAAACAATCTTTTTCACGGGATTATTTTAATGTGCAAACAGCAGCATACAGAACAACAAAACCTGGATTCACACATCGTCAAATTATCACGCACCTGCAGTGCTTCTGAGAACAGAGAAAACCAGAATAAAATATCAAATAAAAAGAATAAAATAAATAGGCCAACACTAAATATTTTTCAATTAAATAATTAACATTAAGATGACAAAACGAAAACACACTAAATCCTTCAATGCACCTTAAAGAACCGGAGAGTCTTTTTTCCGTCAGACATAAAAATAATAATAATACAGCAGGCCTACCTCAGTGCACAATGTGTCTAGTTTTTATTAAAAAAAAAGAAAAGAAAAAAAAAGTAGCCTAAAATGTTGACGTGCTGTGTGGATAGTCTGGAGTAGAGCTCTTCGATGAACTGTTTCGTAATGCCGCTCCCGCTGAATTTCTGACCATTACTGCCCGCTCCCGCAAACATTCTTATATTGTTTAGAATTTTCGCGCTATCAATATGCAGGTATTGAAATCGCTTTTGAATGCGTGCTCGCTGTTCACTTTCGATTTCGCGTTCACACGCACTCTGTGTAAAGGAGCATATCTAATCTTACAAGATCAGATATTTGTCAGTGAGTTCAGGATCTGCTGAGCAGCAAATACTCCAGCATGGTCTGTCAGTCATCTAACCTACTCTCGACCCGTGATCAGTCAAGCTCGTGTTGGATGCAGGGTTGCAAAGCTCGCGTTTTTCCCATGGAATCCGGCTACTTTTAAACTGATGCCCTGGGTTGATTTTTCCCCGTGGGTAAACAATTATGTATAAGTAGGGATGTTCATTTCGGTTATTTTTCCTAACCGATAACCAACGCTCGTTAACCGATCTAACTGACAAGATTATTTTAAATTAGAATTGAATTAAATTAGAAAGGATAAGTGTTTGTGACCCGTTAAAAATACTAGCATTTGTTTCTCTGGGATTAATTTTACATGCGCAAAAAGCAGCAAACAACAGAACATGAGGATTCACATGGCCATCATATCACATCACGCACCTGCAGCGCTTCTGCGAGCGGAGAAAAACATAATAAAGCTAGGCTATATATATATATATATATAGATCTATATACATAAAACGAATAAATAGGCCTATATGAGAAACATATTTTTACTTAAATTATAAATTAAGAAAATGTAAGACAGTTAAGCATTGCTACCTTGACAATGCAGCCTGTTCATTATCATAATAAAATACAGTCAGTCAAACATATGGGGGAAAAAAACTATTTAGTAAAAAAAAATATGTAGTAAAATCTGTGCTGTTAAGTGTTATCACAGTAGACAGTAGCCTACCGCCGTGATGTTATGCAAAACATTTTGTTTTACTTGGATATTGGAACGCGAGTGCATAAGTACATAATAAATAATAATTTGCCATTCAAATACATCGCGAATACGGAAACATTTGATTTTGTGTGGAATGAGAGACCCAACGTTGGTTTCAGTTTCGTTTTAACCTAAATTAATTCGTTTTGGCGTGTCATTTATATAGCTATAGCTTCTTATATTTTTAACAGTGGCGGCTCGTGGGTTTTAAAATAGAGGAGGCACACTAATTGTATTGGTCTGGGATCCCTGCCGATTATTATTATTATAATTTGCTTAACCACTTTAAAATGGCTTTTTGGTTGCTTTTAGTCAGAAAACGTAAAGAA
>NW_015555741.1:102991-113188 GCF_001515605.1 Sinocyclocheilus anshuiensis | reverse complement strand
CCTCCCATTTTCACCTCAAAATTATGGGGAAGCTGTGCCTCCCCTGACGAGCCGCCACTGATTTTTAATTCTTGTTCTTTTCTAAATACTGTTAATTGAAAGGGTTTGTTGTGGAGTGAGGGGAGCTAAAATAGCCTAGCTATGTTTGTAAACCTTTCGCATCGACATTAGGCCTATTTCTGAAAGAAATAATAGAATGCGACTTATACGCAACTTGTTTTTTTCCCCCTAAAAAACACATTTTTTATAAGTGTAGCATATTTTAGCCATGCAGCAAACAGTTTTAAATATTTTGATAAATTACTTTATCAAAAAGGTAAGCTTTTTAAACCGTTTGACTGATTGTATTACTCGGTCAAAATTCTTACTGTCGGTTAACCGGTTAAAATTAACATCCCTAATGTATAGCATACTTTTCTTTCACCATGCAGCAAACTTACTTGAAATACTTGGGGAGTACTTAAAAATACTTTAAAAAAACCTTTTAAACAGTTTAAACTGATAGCATTAATCGGTAAAAAATTTTTTACTTTCGGTTTGATTGTATTACTCGGTCAAAATTCTTACTGTCGGTTAACCGGTTAAAATTAACATCCCTAATGTATAGCATACTTTTCTTTCACCATGCAGCAAACTTACTTGAAATACTTGGGGAGTACTTAAAAATACCTTAAAAAAACCTTTTAAACAGTTTAAACTGATAGCATTAATCGGTAAAAAAATTTTTACTTTCGGTTAACGGTTAAACGGTTAATATGAACATCCCTACATGACAGAACTTTCATTTCTGGGTGGACTATCACTTTAATAGTTTATAATAATTTAAATATTGCAATGTATTCATTATTATACTTTTTTTGTATTATTATTACTTCAATAATTATTTTAAGAATTATTATTAATTTATTACCCAAAACATAGTTCTTGACCAAATGAAATGTAAAAAAAAAAAAAAAGAATTAACTTTTTTGAAATTTAACTCATTTTGAAAACATTTAAAGCAGGCAGTGTTAACCCTACAGTAGTACTCAGCACTGATTACTGTCAGACTTTCAAAATCCTTCATCTCATGAATTAAGATGATACAAATTTAGAAATTAAATCTGTGTAATCAGTGTGAAAATATTCAGATGGAGAGAGAGAGAGAGAGAGAGAGAGAGAGAGAGAGTATTCAGATTTAACCCCTTTGTAATTCTTAACATTTTCATAAGTAACTGTAATTTAATTACACATTTTTTTTCTCAGTAACTGCAACAGATTACAGTTACATTTATTTTGTTACATGTAACTAGTTACTCCCCAATATTGTTTAGGATTGTCATTTGTTGTATCTTTCTGTTTCAATGAATGAAGCATACATGATTCAAACCCAATTTGCCACAGCAAACAGATCAAATATATTCTTATATATAATTACTCAAGGTTTATCACACTCATAACTTGTTTATTTAGCAAACACATTTTATTAGCCGCATTTAATACCGAAGCCGGTAAACAAACACCGTCACGCTCATATATACGTGTCTGAGAATATTTACTCACGTTGGAATTCGAGCTTAAGCTGTCCGAGCTGCAAATATTTATCCCGCATTAGATTATAAATATTATCCCTAATAAAAAAAAATAAGCATTTGGTGCGCATAAGCACACAAGAGCTAATCTTTCTTAACCACCGCGCTACACGCTGAAGTCCCGCCCTCTCTGTACTCTCATTGGATGAAACGTAAACGAGTGCGCATTCATTGGCTAAACCAGACACGTGCCCGCTCTCAGTCATCTCATTGGATCAAACTTGACATGCACAGGCTGTATGATGACTTACATATTTCCGGATGCTAAAAGCGTCCACTAGCGGCGTCGCGGCGAATATTCATGGATTTGTTTCTTGATGGCACGAGATTTGCATAAACGTATGAGTATGTTTACATTCATACATTTTCTTTTCTGTATGTGATACACATTTTATAACTATTAAAAGTTTATTTCTTATTATACTACTTTCCCTCAAGGGGATATTGCTGACAATGCATACTTTATGTTACTGTTTCTAGATAAAACTTTTGAGTACACTAAATTTTTGATTCACCCCATAGGCAACAAGTGAAGCCATTAGTTATTTATGTATTATATTCCCGTAGTATTGTTTTGGTTAATGGCTCTGAATGCATTAGTAATAATACAGTTTTATATACCAAATTAAATTTTACATTTACATGCAGATGCAGTTGGTCTCCTGTCGGCGGATAAGACTGGTTCATTTCGCCCGAAGGGAAAAACAGAGCAAGGAGTGAACTTTCTAACAAGCTAGAGTAGAGTAAATGTCCCTGGACGAGAGGAACAACAACCCCATTCAGGTTCAAACTCTCCCTCTGGCTCCTGTGAGATATGCAGATGCTTTGAACACAGTCCACAAGCTGCAGTTGTTTGTGGTCAAGCACTACATTATTAATCATGACAATTCATTTTTTCGGTTTCTGAGCTTTTCTTAGACCGCAGCCAAGGGAGAATCCTTGAGTGTGTGCGGTTTGAGGGCCCGTGTCTCCCTTCAAGGCACAGCAGAAGAAATCTCATTAATATCTGAGGGTGAGACACCACTGCAGGCGAATACAAACACAAACACCTGCCAGAGTGGGCTTTCCTTGAGTGATGGCTCTCACAGCGAGAATGAAAGGGCCCGATCTTCTTATTTTCCCAGTGTGTGGAAAATCTGAGCTGAAGCCTGGTTGCATGGAATCGTGACTAAGTTAATTCAGCGCCCATGCAGGGGGGCCGCATGGTCTGATCGGATTAATTCGGTTATAGAATCATGGGTAGCAGAAGCTCTTATGAAAGAGACAGTCCCACACATCCAGACTGGCTCTTTCCTGTGTTTAACTAGAAGACAGAGACTCCTATAATTCTTATTACTGGGACTTTATGAATTTACATAAATCAAGAGGTATAAAAGGCGAAAGGTTTATATTTAAACTGTCTTCATTTCATCTGAATTCTAATAAGAGAGAGGTGTGATTAGATTTGAGTCTGCGATGTAAATCGTGAGGAGATTCCTGATAATCTGATTGAAGTATTTCGGTTTGGCACTGACTCTTCAGGTCCATTTGTGGTGGACTCAGGACTTCAGGTGAGTTGGTTTTGATACTGTCCCACTCTTCCTCCTCCGCTCCCTGTCACAAAATGCTTTCTGAATGATGTTCTCATTTTTTTGCATATGTAATTTTTCTACAACAACCCATTTTAAAGGGATAGTTCACCCAAAATTGTAAATTGTGTTATTTACTCACCCTCAAGTTGTTCCAGACCTGTATGAGGTTCTTTTTTCTGTTGAGCACCAAAGAAGATATTCGGAAGAATTTTGGCGGTAGCCATTGACTTCAATAGCAAAACAGAAAAATATTATTTGATGGACCAAATAAATAGAGGATCCTGGTTTAATCCTGGAGTTTTAATAATAGCATCAAATTAAAGCTTATTTCCACCACAGATACAAAAAAAAAAAAATTTTTTCACACAATTCAAACTTTTGTCTTGCAATCCAGAAACTTGCAATTGTGAGGAACAAAAGTAAGAATTGTGCGAGAAAAACTGGTAATTGTGTGAAAAAAATTCACAATTTTTGAAATTTTTATTCCGTGATGAAAAATAAGTTTCCATAGTTTTCAACCACAAAACAACCAAAAGTCATTCATTTTCAGTGAAAGTTGCTGATTTCAGCGACAGTGATAGCTTTATGCAAATCTAGCTTTTTCAACCAATGGTTTTCTACTGTGGGCGGGGCTACAAAACAGAAACAGACTGACAAATTGACATTAACAGTGCGTTCACGTTGACAGCAATTTTTACTTGTACGGTTGGTTGCTACAAGCTGTGTTGGTTACCACATTACATTACCACGTTTTTTGCATGAATTTGATGTCTATTATGTTGCATTGTACAGAGGAAGAAAAAACACCCATGTCTTTTGTTATTGCCGTCAAAGCCTGTGCATCCTATCAAACTCGTTTGTTAGAAGCTAATCAATTTAAGCAGATGTTCAGATTGTGTAACACACCTTCATCCTCAAAAAACATGACCAAAACTATGCAAAAATAGGATAAAGATGAGTTTGTGTGGTAAATTATTGACTGCTGAGAGCATGAAATCAATTTACGAGACATTTAGAAGCCAAACACTCAATATTTCTTCATATTTTTGGGCATATACAGATCATGTTCATGTTAATACACTTAATGTTATTTTTTAGTATTATTTATATAGTATTTATTAAGAATATTATATTTATAAATATATATTCACATTTAATATTATATTATTTAAAATCTGGTTCACGAAGCTTCATCCTGGTGCTCCACTCTTCTTGAAAGACAAGAACGTCAGTGACAGTGAAAGCAATCTCATCATTAAAGGTCATATAATGCCTTTACAGCACCTGATTCATTAGAGACCCTCCAGATCAGGGGCCAGAAAAGAGGCGAAACCCAGCACTTGAGAAATGGACGTGTATATTTATTCATATAAGGATCAGACGGCATATTGGACCTGTGACCGCACAGTTCACACATACGAAATCAGTCCTCTGAGAGTCCACAAAGAGCACTCGTAGTCCTCCGCAATCCCACAACACTTTGCTCTCGGCACATTTGCAAGGGAAAGGGGAAAAAAAGATGTTGACGACAACAACAAACAAGTTTTCTCAGAGCACAACGCACAGGAGAACAGTGTAGACAGATTTGAATTTTAATACAAAGGCATATATTTTCTTTAGGACATAAAATATTAACTGCACAGCAGTAAGAAAAGGTCGTGTACAGATTGTTTGTTCATACACACCATTGAAACACAATTTCGGGTTGGTACAATAATAAAAACATTTGTGCTAATCAATAATTCGTTTTGCATAAAGACCAAACGTAATAGAGTGGGGGACTATGACGTCACTTTGTAGGCGGATCGGCTGTTAGCATGACACTGGTTCCCTCGAACAAAAAGCCTATAGGATTTTTCCATAGGCTTTTGGATTATCGCAAAAAATAAGCTCTGTGTTCAACCGTAGTTC
This sequence comes from Sinocyclocheilus anshuiensis, assembly GCF_001515605.1. NCBI lineage: Eukaryota > Metazoa > Chordata > Actinopteri > Cypriniformes > Cyprinidae > Sinocyclocheilus > Sinocyclocheilus anshuiensis. The sequence goes on along the minus strand of NW_015555741.1, from coordinate 108,135 downwards.
ATGAAACTTACACGTTTTGTCCATCAAGATAATCTTCACATTAAATAATATAACTTTGATGAATTTTGAAGCCTAAATAAAAGCGCCAGAACTTGAAAGCTAAACTTAGGCTATAAACTAACTACACCTCCACAGTCACTTGCCTTCAGCGTCACCACCACCACGCTCCCGACAACTTTTCAAACTTATTTCAGTGAAAAGGATTTACTCTGTATATGAATTTTAATCCACGCTACATGAACCTTTTCATATAAACTGGAATAAATACAAAACTAGAGCCAAATTAAAACCGAAATGAGACATTTATAATAAATAGTAGTGAATAAATGAAATAATCATAACTAAAGTACATATGAAAGCACATATTTCTGTACATTTCTAAATAAGGTGCATTAAAAGTCAATAAAACCTTTTTAAATCATTTTAATATTTTAATGAAAAACGTGTCTCCATGTAGTATTCAATACAATTCTAGTGCATTTAATCTATTAAATAACAGCAGAGTGCGCAAGTTTTTGGATATGGTAACATTTATTTTAGTTAATAAAGTACCACATTTCAGCTATCATTTTGTTAGGGTGGTTACACAAAATGTTATTTGATCCCTGCTTCTAGAAAATCCTCCATCTTTCTGCTTTCTAACAGCTTCATGTGGCAGTAAACATTTGATTTTTAACGTTGTTATAAGCACTATGCATAATTAAAGTTTCACTTTCGTGACCACATAAAGCCTGTAAATGTGGTGTTTACATGGAATAATCATAATATGAGTTTACCTTATGGTACGAACCCAGAGGAAACAAGCAATAAAACAAGCATCTTCCATCCGAAGACTTGTGGTTGCATTTCGGGGCAAAGCAAAACACATTGTCGAACAACAATATAAAATGCGGGAAACTATTAACTGGTTATTCTACAATTAATTGTATTACAAATTATCGTACGATTGGCAAATACTGTAAATTGATAAACTGTTCGGCGTGATGACGTTGAATGTCTCCGACAGCGCCTGTAGTCCCATTTAGCAACTTGTTAGCAACCGTCTTTTTTTAAGAAACGTAACAGTTTAAAAAAATCCCGAGTGAGGTGTAACTGGTGTGTTTTATGTTGTAGAATAAAACGTGAAAGTATCTTGAGCTTGTGTGAACCACGGACCTTATTTTACGGATTTAACCAAAATCCCATTCAAAAAACCCATTGACTCTAGGACGATGGAACTGGAAATGCTAAAATGCTAACTCGCTTCCTGGTTTTTGCCTACAAAGTGACATCATAGTTCCACCACTCTATGGCAGCTGTCCAGAGGGAACGTTTTGACATTCTCCTCCACACATTTATTCAGCTCAAGCATTTTTCCCAATGCAGTAAAACTCCTAAAAAGCACACGCACACACTCACCACAAACACCCAAAAGATATTAAAAACTGCGCTTTTGCTCTATACATACAGCATGTTCAAATTTATTGGCATATTGTGGCTACAGCGCACCTCTGAATACTGCACTTACTGATGTCTAACACCACACTTCACGTACGCCACGACGTCTGACCTCTACACGCCCCACGACTACCGAAACCCCACCCACCCTGACATCTTCCACACTGTACCATCACATTTAACACTTTTTAAGGCACGTTTTGGCTACAGAAAGGCGTCAAAAGAAGCGTTTTACACTCAACTACGGAGACTTGCATCTGTGCTTGTGCTGTAAAGGGAGAGTTCGTCCTAAAAATGAAAATTATTTACTCACCGTCATGTCGTTCCAAATCTGTAATATGCTTTTATTTTTCCGATGGAACACAAAAGGAGGAATTTTGGAATTGTTTATATGTCCTTTGTGTCTTTTTATGGCAGGAAATGTGTGAAGATTCTTCAGAAAAAGAGATCAATTTCACAATTCAATTTGATTCATGAACTTGTAGTTCGATTCAGTTCTGATCTAGATTTGATTCATTTTCAAAGAAAAAAAATTCTACTAATGCTGTAGGGAAACCTGTCAGTTAGTTCATCACTATAATATTAAAGGTTTAAACAGTTTAAAGGTAAAAACTGACAACCGATTTGTATACAAACATTTAAACTGCACATCAAGCATTTTTTGTGGTAATCACATAATTATGCTTCTGTTACATTTTTGAAACATTTAGGCCTAAATGGTGGCTGTCATAAAAGCTTATTTTCATGATGGATTTATTTAAACGTACATTAAATAATGAGGTACAGGTGAAATAAAAATACAATAAATATGTAATATAGCACATATATTTAACAAAATGTTCCTCTTGGAGTTATTTTTTCTACCTAAATGTTGAGTTTATAGACATTGAATGGCTTTCCTGAGATAAATGTACGTTACGTGACATTGTTACTCTGTTTATTGACATCTTGCGATTTGCGATTGCGACTACATGAGACACAATACATTTTGGCAAGTTTTACTGTATCTTTTCAACATACCTTCTTATGTTCGTTCATGTTTATTTCATCCTAATTTTTTGTAAAGTGGAAGATGATTTGCTTTCCGCGCTGCAGTTTGAACTGAGGCACCACAGCGATTTATTTATTTATTTATCGTAATAAAATTGTGAGAATTTGAAAGCTAAGACTTTGTTTCATATCAAAAGTAACAATGCTTATTGCGATTTATTGGATAGGAGGCGCGCTACAAATAAAATACACTTAATTCAAATAATGTTTAGTGAAGTTTTGTTTAAGCGTCAAGATCGATTCTTGGCATTTAAGAAGATTCTCATTTAAAATAAGTATCGATCAAAATCGAGGAATCATTATTTTCAACCCAGCCATATTCTTTTGTGTACGATATTTGGAACAACATGAGGGTGAGTAAATGATGATTACACCTTTATTTTTAAGTGAACTATCCCGTTAAAATCAAAGAGTAATTGGCAAGGGTAGATTCGAAAGCATGGAGTCAGAATCACGCATGCAGTTATGATCAAATGCAGCTCCCGGTGGTTGTATTAAAGCAGACGGGAAGAGAGAGGGAAGGCCGGCCCGTGCCAAAGCACTTCACGCCAAGCAGCTCTGCCCAACTCCCCGACAGAAACGGAGGGATCTCAACATCTGACATCGCAGGCCATCTGCTACCATGATACCGCTGCTCTCAGATCAGTAACGGCCAGCGAGATCAGGCCACTTCCATAGAGAAGGCCGTGAAACTCCCTGAACCGCTAAAAACTTGAGTTCAGTGGGCCACATTCACAGAAAACCTGTTTAAACAAAAAGTACAATTGGGAGTTTTGTGGTTTTTATTTCATGTCTGTTAGCTTCGAGGCTAATGTACTCTTAAATGCTGACAAAATAAATTAGTTTACATGTCAGGGACTTCATTTTCTGGCAAGAGGCTGATTAAAAAAATATTTTTATGTAGAACAGTTTAACTTTGTAACTCCTAACAAAACCTTTTAGCCTTGATATTCTAGTACCTTATTGCTCGGTGTAAACATATGCACTACCGTTCAAAAGTTCAAGTAGGCTAAGATTTTTTTTAAAAGGAAATTAATACTTTTATTCAGCATGCATGCATTGAATTGATCAATCGTGACAGTAAAGACACTTATAATGTTACAAAATATAATGTTTCAGTTAAATGCTGTTGTTGTGAACTTTAAATTTATCAAAAATGTATCACACTTTCCACAAAAATATGAAGCAGCACAACTGTTTTGAACATTGATATTACTAAGAAATGTGTCTTGAGCACCAAATCATCATATTAGAATGATTTCTGAAGGATCATGTGACTCTTAAGACTGAAGTAATGATGCTGAAAATTCAGCTTTGCATCACAGGAATCAATTACATTTGAAAATATATTCAAATAGAAAACCATTATTTTAAATTGGAATAATATATCACAATATTTCTGTTTTTTATTGAGTTTTGGTAAGCCTTAACAACCTCAAACTTGAGAACGGTAGTGTATATGCATGAAATGTCCTATTGTCCACAATGTCCTCTAGAATGAGACTGTCCCTTTCCTCTAAATTATACACACCTGCTCTGACTAGCATTAGCAATTAGATTTTTTTTCAGCCAGTAACACAAAACAAAAAGCTCCAAGCCTTTTCTTGACATCTTTAAGACACTCACTCAATTGCAAATGTCACGTAGCTGTAAAAAAGGTTTTGTCCAAAGATAAAAGCATCTCTAGGAGCAGAATTTTGGCTGAGTGCTATAGTACCATCTTGTTTAGTGGCGAATAACAAACAAATTAGTGTGTCATTATCCTCCCTGCCAAAATAAAGCCATTAACGATCCAGATCACACATCTAAACCCTTTCCAATAGAGCTGCAAAGAGTCAGATGAGAAGTTTTCAGTCAATCCTCTCAGCTTTGCTCAACCATCTCAGGCCAGAAACACAGTCTATGCAAGCTGAAATCAAGTTTGCGTAGCTAAAGCATTTACAATCCTGCATAGAGCCTGTTTCAGGCCTCAAACACGTTTATATCAGGAACGGCCAAAAATCTGCCCTGTACACCGACAATTTGTGCTTTATGTAATAAATTCAGTCAGTAGCGAAGCTTTCACAATAAAACGATTTTCTGAAATAAAGACTTTTCACAGGTACCATCATGCGTTAAAAAAAGAAATGCCTCATGACAACTTATTTTTTATTTATTATTGCCTGTTTTGATTTTCTGTGGATCTACTAGTGAGTCCATATGGCTGAACTGAAACAGGTGGTTATGAAATGGACGGCCATTTGATCGTTTAAACGGATACGTTTGGAATAACATACTAGCATACTGCAGTACACACTATTTTGTGTAGAAATGTCTCAACTTTTGACTCGAATAATGAGTTAAAAAGGAGATGTTAATAATGATAGATTATATTAGATCACACTAGAAATCGAAGGTCAAGATGAGTGCATTGCATTGTGGGATATAGTACCTAGTGCAGTGTACTCTTATGTTAAGTTGTGGTCCCATTTGCGAAATTTCAGCATGGATTTGTCAGTGAAAACTCACCGAACAACAGCGGTAAATGTGACTGCATGTTTTGGCAAATGTTACAGATAAAGAACATTTGCACACCCTACACATACAGTACATACTGCAGAAATAGTATGGGTAGTATGCTAGTATGCTGTTACGAACACATCCCACGCAATTCCTGC
>NW_015555741.1:99854-102923 GCF_001515605.1 Sinocyclocheilus anshuiensis | reverse complement strand
CTCACACACACACACACACACACACACACACACACACACACACAGAAGCTTTAAAAACAACTGATACAAGGCCGTCTATTTAAAAAGTTATTCTCCTCTTATAAAGCTTTCTGCATAAAGACTGCACATTAAAAAATATATAGAATACGATTCTTAAAACCTTTGTCTCTACACAGGAAGAAAATGAACATCTGATTATAGTGATGAGCTAAATACAGACTGAGAGCGTTCGTTCTTCGTTCTCTCTGACAGGGTTAGAGGTCGGTCACTTTGTTCTCCAGCGCTGCGGCGATCTGCTGCAGTCTCAGTGTTAACTGTTTACTCTGGGCAGCAGGATCTTCATCCAGAGACATGATGATCTACAGAAACAGACGGACCATGAGCTTTCAGTACACACACATTATACACACTATCTATCTATCTATCTATCTATCTATCTGTCTGTATCTATCTATCTATCTGTCTGTCTGTCTCTATCTATATATATGTCTGTATCTATCTATCTATCTATCTACAGTGGGTACAGAAAGTATTCAGACTTTTAGCAAATGGCTGCAATATAACAAAGAGTGAAAAATTGAAGGGGGTCTGAATACTTTCCATACCCACTGTATCTATCTATCTATCTATCTATCTATCTATCTATCAATCTGTCTGTATCTGTCTGTGTCTGTCTGTGTCTGTCTGTCTGTCTATCTATCTGTCTGTATCTGTCTGTCTGTCTATCTATCTATCTGTATCTATCTATCTATCTGTATCTGTATCTGTCTGTCTGTATCTATCTATATATCTATCTGTCTGTCTGTATCTATCTATATATCTGTCTGTCTGTCTGTATCTATCTATATATCTGTCTGTCTCTGTCTGTCTGTCTGTCTGTCTGTCTGTCTGTCTCTTTATTTGATGCTCCACCCGTTCATTTTCAATCATCTTTTAGCTTATTATTTAAAATGTCCTGCTGTGTGACAAATTAAATTAATTCCATATAGTGTCTCAATTAATGTAAAACAACATGCATATTAATTATACAAAATAATAATAAGTTTAAAATACTTGTATATGTCACTGCTGTCACTTCTTAATGTCAGTTACCCGTGTGTGTGTGTGTGTGTGTGTGTGTGTGTGCGCGCACTCACCCCATCGTAGTATTTGCTGGCGTACCGGTAGAGCTGATGAAGAGCCACTTGTGTGTTCAGTTTATCTGTGTGTGCCTGAAAAACAAACCTAAATCAACACCAGACTGTTCATTTTCCCTAAAATCACAGAAAGCCCATCACGCGCTCACCCGTGACACTTCAGCCAGATGTGTGTTCATTTCCTGGTCACTGACTGACACCATCTGCCGGATTCCTTTATAGTACCTGTGGAGAAACACAACAGACATTTGATCCAAACTGCAGATTATTCTAGCTAAAAACACCTACTCTGAACAGGGTTGGCTGCTTTATATACTGGTCTGAAGGTCTCTACCGGTCTCTTATTTTATTTGAGGCTTGGGCAGGGCAAATTGCATTTAAATCTAAATAAACAAAAATAATGTTGTGTATCTAAGTATATCTTATTTACTTGCTAAAGTGTCTCAAACAAAACAATCATAAATAACTTAAAGATAAGTTTTGATTTGATGCCTTTAAACTTTAGCAGACTAGTTCTACCTCAGAAATGCTTAATGTATCCGCCTGGGAACATAAACACAACTTGTTTTCCCGGAGGACTGATAAAAACCTGTCGCTCTGACTCCCAGATATTGCATAAACCCAGTCAACGAGATCACGCTGAGAAAGTTCTCGGCATTTTTGTGCACAACATGTATCAGACAGTCTGTAAACCATCTGTGGGCGTTCGGCTGGAGGCTGAGACTGCGCAATACTGGAGCACTTACTCGTCTACCATCCTTTTGTAGGTGGAGATCTCCTTTGCATAGAGTAATTTGTTGCTGGGAGAATCCTGCAGGCAACAGAGAGAGAGAGCAAGCCGATAAATGATGAGTTTCTGGTGTTCGTATATAGCTGATTCTCAAACACTTACCCGACTGAGTTTGTGTTCTGTTTTTGTGCAGGCGTCCATGAAGGTCTGAGCGATGACGGACAGAGAGGCGTCCACGACCTCACTCACGTGCACGTCAAAAATGAAGTGAGGGTTCTTCAGTATGTTCACCCAGAAACGCAACGGCAAACTACAGAGAGAGGCGGGTTATTGTTATAGGGCTTTGTGAATATGTAAGAAATACTTCACTTATGATAGTCAAGGTTTCTTGCACCAAAACATAATTTAGTCATTTGGTTTCACACTCCAGCAGCCTTTGGAAAGTCATTTGCTTGTTCACAAAAAAAAAAAAAAAACATTATTAGACCATTTTCTAAGGCTGCACAAAATATTAAAACCATTTAAAAATCATAATAAAGCATAATTCTACTGTGGATTCACAAAGGCTGTGATTCACTTAAATAAATACATGCGCTGCGGGTTTAATATGTGCTTTATTTATTTGCGTGGAGGTTACAGCTCCATTCACAGTAAATGCTGCTCCACACAAACTGTTATCATTTATATGCGCGGACCGTCTCAAACGCCATCTTTACATATTGCTGTGAGTCTGAGTTGCTTATAACGTGCATCTGGGAACAATGTGCACCATTCTATCAGATTTATAAGGTAAATCATTTATAAAACCTATTCCAACACAAGAGAATACATCATTTTTCTAAATATGCTAACTGTTCATCGCGACTTCAAAATAAAAGTTTAAACCCTCGCTCTGAGTTTGCAAGAAATGACAGTGGCTGTAGCATTTCTATCATAAAGTAGCGGCCAGATATTAAAGATTAAGTGGACATTTGAATTAAATGTTGATTAGTCTAAATTAAACAAGGATTAGTTCGTGCTATAAAGTGTAAAAACAATGTAGCTATGATTATATTGTAGTTATGATTATATTGTATTTTACATTATGTTCAATAAAACGTATAAAATGATTACTTGCTTTTGATATTTTATTTGAACAAATTATTATTGCCTCATTGCTATTATATATGTATTTTAAGTAATTTTAAAGTCTATTGTTCGCTT
>NW_015555741.1:95381-99844 GCF_001515605.1 Sinocyclocheilus anshuiensis | reverse complement strand
TATTATAAAAGAATAATATGGTTTAAAAATACAGTACAAAATTATATAACAAACTGAATAAACTTAAATATATTTAAATATTCAGATAATTATTCACTCTGTTTTCTGAGTGGTTGCTAGGGCTCAGGTTCCTCCTTCAATGTAACGTATGCGTTCTTTTCACCATTTTATCATCCTCCAGTCAAAAACAATGACTGAGTCAAGTAACAGAGGAATCATTCATGTCAAACGGTGCGGCTCGAATTATGTGCCAGAGTTTAATAATCACGGTCAGGGTTTTGTTTTAAATCTCTAACCCTCGGGAAGAGCAACAGCGATACTCTCCTTAGCAAACACCGATAATTACTGTATGTATTTAATCCATTTTATACTTTCCTGCAGTTGGAGCATAAACTCGGTACAGAGCAAATAATTCACTCAATCCGCCCCTCAATACTCACGCCGTCGGAGCATGAACACGGACAGACGGCTCTGGAATTTCAAACAGGTTATTAAACAGCTCTGGCTTTTGTTTTTTGAGCCGGTTTAAAAAACCTAATTCAGATGACTGCTTCTGGAATATATATTGGCTAGTCGCATCTCTGCGGAGAAACAAAAGGTGTATAATAACAGAACAATTAAATTAACCAGGGACGTAATTAAGGTGTTTGTTTGGCTGAGAGCGGTTTTATATTTAATAGAATCGCTGGAGAAGCTGCTGGAGTGATGATATTGCTCGTCACATTTATTCACATCTCCGCGGCAGCTGTCAATCACGCCGCATCCGGCGGAATAAATGAATGTGGCGCTGGCATTAGCATATGCTGAGCGGTCTCCAGAGAGAAGAGACAATCAGAGAGCAGAGACGCCTGCTGTGACTAGCGCTCTCTCCCACCTGTTGGTCTTCCAGATGTGTATGGTTTCCTCGTCTACGTTCTCGTGTCTGAGGGCTTGCTCATCCAGGAAGTCGAAAAAGTATTTAACTGCTGGCGGGACGGCGGCGCCAGAACAGAGCACACTGCGAAAGAAATCATCCACGAACTGCTGCAGCGTTCCCTGAAAACACACACAGACACAAAAACAAGGTAATTAGAGTTTTGAGATGCGTTTTGTTTTAAAAGTGCTGTAAGTGGGTTTTTTTTTTTCCAAGCATAAAATGTTTCTTCTAACTCACTAAAATTCTTACAAAAAATAATGAAAATGTACAAAAATCATGTAAAAAATATCAAATAATAAATTATATATCAAATAAAAATAGAATTTATAATAATATATATAATTTGTTTTTATTGAAATGTTTAAAAATATATATATTTTATGTTATACTGAGTTAAATATATAACAAAAATGTGTTTTTATAAATGTTAAGGCACTTCAAATAAGTTATTAGAGGTTCAGGTGACAGAAACGCTTAAAAACCCTTGATGCAAGTTATACAACCTGAGCCCTGAAACATAACAGATCTAAAAAAAAAAAAAAACACACAGAAAAACATCTAATTTCTTCACACGTCAGCCTGCTGGGTCACTGACAGTCACACATGGCTGTTTTCAGGCTTTGATCGGCCTGACGGGTGAAGTTACACGCTCACTTGAACGCTTCTCATCTCCACTACGCTTTGTTTCTGTCGGCACTGACAGCTTTACATGCCGCTGAATTACTTCTGTACGAGGTGAAAGACTTGCGAGGTAATTAGCCTCTCTAATCGCCCAATTTACGCCGAACGGCCTCTGACACAAGGACATGCGACGAACCAATCAAACAGAATTAGATTTACACGTCGTGACTTAAGAGAACGTGCCAGCACTCAGAATACTTCCTGGAGGTTTATGGAGGTTATAATAATTATATGACACACGTCCCACATTAAATACTGCTGAAGAATTGGATTGTTCATTACCAACATTAAATCACCAATGATTATGCACCGTTGTCATCTTCCAACAAAATGTACATAGCAAAAATCATTTCTATTAATTTCTTAATCAGTTATTGTTTTTTTTTTTATTGAAATTATGTATAATACAAGATACTGTAAATGTACATCTTTTTAGATAATATAGTCTGAATCAAATGAATTTTTCATACTTTTTACAAATTTGTAAGCAAAAATCTAACAATTTATTTAGACGCATGCTTTGTTCAAATTCAAGATATATTTTATGAAGAGAAGTCTTCATTTCTCACGCAATATAGCGGACTGTGAATGGCAAGTTAAAAAAAGATCGATACATTAATTCAAAAATAAAAATATAATTAAATTGATTGAAAATGTCAAATAAGTAAAGTTTAAAAAAATATAATATATTTTTTAAATGTCTATTAGTTATCAATTTGAAATGTATTTCATTTTAATTAATAAATTGCATATTTATTAATTTCAATCATATTTATGTATTCATATTTATTTCTTCATTTTATTTTTAAGTGGCACTCTCAATCTTCTATCAATGCAATGTTGCTTCTGACATAAATGTTCTAAACATTTTATTAATCGTTTTAAAATAATTACAAATATTTTAATAATTTAATATAATGTAATATCTTTATCTCTAAAATGTATTTTCTATTGATGTAAACAAGACCACAAAAGACCCAATGATATAAAAAAAAATTAAAAAAAAGAAAGAAAAATGAACACAATCCAATCAAATCTGGATAAAATCCAGTGTTATTTTAGCATCATTGATATACTAATATATTTTGAATTACATTTTATTTTTTATTTTTATTTTACATTTTTTTGTAATTTCGTTGTGCATTTCTCTCATGTTTTTGATTTGTAATATGTCTATATAGTTATCATAAATTTTTTGAATAGGTTTTAGTTTATTTAAAGTTATTTTAGTACTTTAAATGAAAATGAAAAATGATGCCTTGATAACTAGCTGAAATAAAAAAATATAAATATATTAGTGCTGTCAAACGATTAATCGCATTCAAAATAAAAGTTTTTGTTTACATAATATATGTGTGTGTACTGTGTATATTTATTATGTATATATAAATACAAACACATGCATGTATATATTTAAGAAAAATATGTTATGTTTATATATTAAATATATTTATAAATAATATAAATTATAGGAATATACATATATGTATGTAAATACATGTAAATATTTTCAATATATATACTGTATATGTGTGTATTTATATATACATAATAAATTTACACAACACGCACACATATATTATGTAAACAAAAACGTTTATTTTGGATGCGATTAATTGCGATTAATCGTTTGACAGCACTAAAATAAATAAATAAATAATATTTATTTATTTGATTTGATTTCAGTTAACATTTATTTTGTTTCAGGTAGCATTTTTTCTTTAAGGTTTTAGTTTTAATTAACAACAACAACCCTGATAAAACCAAGTCCCACCCTACATGATTAATTACATTTATTAATTAAATACAAATTATGTAAGTGAAATGTAACTTTTTCTAAAGGCGAATGAACAGACAGCAGTTGAGTTAGAGAGAGGAAGAGCTCAGTACCTTGACGGAGAGCAGTCGGGTGAGATAGATCTCAGTGATGGCTTTGGTCATGGATTTGTCCTTTATACTGCCTCTCTTAGATTTCATCTCATCCAGCTCATCGGCCGGTCGCACCAGGTGAAAAACTTTATCATCCTCCAGCAGGGCGTTTCCTGTGAGTTCAGGTGAAGAGAGTGTATAAGTGACAGTGACAGATCACACTTAGAAAGCAGACTTGCACTCACTCTCTTCATGGTTATCGTGATTTTGCTCGTACGACTGTTGTGTGTGCTGAACTCTGGAAAGGACCACCGTTGCATTATCACGTACCTAAAACCACACAAAAGTCATGTTTAAGAACAAGAAATGACACTCGTCACGTCATGTCAAAAATCCCCAACCCATGCGCTCACGTTATAATGCGCCAGCGTATTGATGCGTCTCCACCTGCCCTCCTTCTGTGACGTCACGTCTAGATCTGACAGGATCTGTCCCGTGGAGCCGGGCCGCCATTCTGTGGAAGAGACCAGAAGACGTGAAGATGAAGAAGAGGTGTGGCGCTGTATGTGAAATCATAACGCTCGCTCACCGAGGGTGACGCCGTCTACTTTGGGTCTCTGAGAGTGCGGCAGGTTTTTGGACACCTGCTCGATGATCTTCTCCTTCACCTGAGAGATGGTGTCACAGTTCAGCACCTTCACGGGGGTGATGTCCGGCCCCTCGCCCTGAACCAGCACCTGCAGCGTCTGCCGGCACACAGAAAATACTGCTCGTTTATGAGCTGACAAAACCTGCTCTGGTAAAACAACGTGAACATAAAGTGGCTGTATGTTTTTATATCTGAAGTAATCTGTGAAAAAAAAAGTTAAAATATAATATATTAAAATAAAGCAATTAAGCCCCAAGAAGCCGTGGTTTACAGTGAATTTATAACAGCTAAGGGGCGTTGTTAGGCACGACGCGAAGCAGTTATAAATTCACTGTAAACCACGGCTTC
>NW_015555741.1:84161-95118 GCF_001515605.1 Sinocyclocheilus anshuiensis | reverse complement strand
GTAATTTACAACAGCTTCGAACGCGGCTCAACCAATCAGAATCAAGGACCGGAACTATCCGTTTTATAATATGTATTAGGGATGCACTGATAACACTTTTTCCATAACAAGTACGATACTAATACTTTCATTTTTGGTACTTGCCGATACCAATTACAGATACCTGTTTATTTATTGCATTTTTAAATTTGTTTTTTAAATATTGGGTAGAGAAACCAAAAGATATGAATCATATTAGTTGGCTTATATTGTTATATTGTTTAATAAATAGATGTTCCTTTACTCATTTTCACACTTAATTATGTGTGGGATGAATGTGGGAATATAAAAAAAATATTATTTACAAGAATATATATATATATATAATTAACAGTATGAATATTATATTTATAAATTAGAAATAGAATTGACATTTTATAACAAATTTGTTTATAAACATTTATAATGATTTCATATATAATTTTATAATAACGTTTTCATATAATTTTATATATATATAATTTAATATTATATGTATATACATATACACAATTTAACACTATAAATATTATATTTATGAATTATAAATATAATTTAAATTTTTATTATACATTTATATATAAACATTTATATTAATTTCATATAAAATTTTATAACAAATTCATATAATAAAATTCATTTATTTTATTACATTTTTAGATTACTATTATTATTACCATACCATTATTTTTAGTTTTTGCTTATTTATATATAATTCATACTATAAATATTAATGTATTTTATATGTATTTTATAGAGAGATATAGATACATAATCTTTCATTTACATTATATTTGCAGTATATAAATGACAAATATATTATACATATTTACAATAAATTTGTAATAAATGTATATAATATAATCTGATATATAATAAATGATTATGATTTATTATGAATATAATCAATGATTTTTATTATATGAATTTGTTTTATTCCATTATTATATTGTTTTCGCTCATTTATTCAAACTGCTTTTTATTAACTCTACTGTAGGAAATTATATGAATGTACATTAGATATGTTTTTATCCGAGAAGGCCGGTGTCGTTCAGCGTGTATTTGGCTTTCTTGACCTGTGCGTCCACCGGCCCCTTTTCAATCTGGTGCTTTAGGGCCCTGAAGAGTTTGTAGAGCGGCTCTCCGGCGCTGTCCTGAACAAACAGCAGCACTTTAACACAAGCCTGTTGCTGCTTTCATTCCTTACCCACAGACACACACAAGCATTCCTCCTCACTCCACCTGAGGCGTTGAAGAATTCACAGTTCAAGTGTGTCAGCGACTCAAGTGCTGATTCATGCAGATGAAGAACAGACACTACTTCATTAAGCACTATTATCATCATCATCATCATCATCGGTCACACACATGAATATCAAAGCTTCACTGAAACACGCCGTGGACAGAACTAAACCAAACCCTACAGGACCTTAAAATACTAATAAACCCATCTAATGTAATATGAAACTTAAGGTGAAGTGTGTAATACTTCCTGAAAGATGAAGCTTCCAGATCAAGATTTGACTTGATCATTAAATCCCGATGTATGGTTAAATGAAATATGAGTGAATATTTATTAATGTGTGTCATGTTTGATATTTTACCTTCAGGTATTGATAGAGACAGATGGACATCCAGTTACTCAGCATCCTTTCCACCACCGTTTCAGACCTGCAAACACACACACACACACACACTTACTAACTAATATTCAGTAAAATTAACAATTAAATTGAAAAAAATAATAAATAATTTTATATAAAAACAATTTAAATAATATATAATTTTACATAAAATTATAATTAAAAACAATTAATAAATAAAAAACAATTAATAAATAAAAATTGATAATTTTATAATAAAACGCTTAATAACTAACATTCACTAAAATTAAACTGGAGTTTGGATAATAAATGGATTAATAAATTGGATTAATAAATTAAATCATTAAACTGTATTTTTTTTAAATTAATAATTAAGTTATAAAAATTAATACATAATTTCATATTGAAAAATTTGCTATATGTTATATGTATATTAAATTAATAAAATAATTTAACACAATTAATAAAAACAATTTTAAATATTAAAACATTAATATTCACTAAAACAGTGTTTTCCAGTTGATAAAAAAGCTAATAATTAATTACATCATAAAACTGTAAAATGATAAAAATGTTAAATTAATAATTAAATCATAAAAGTGAATAAATAATTGTATATAAAAAATTATATATATATATATTATATATAAAATAAAATAATTTAAAAAAAAAAAAAAAAAAAAAAAAAAAAAAATGAAAGAAAAATTATATTTTTTAATATTTTACTTTTATATTAAAACACTTACACACACTTACTAATTAATATTTAATAAAACAGTGTTTCCCAAACTGGAGTTCATGAGTTGATGAAAAGCTAATAATTAGTTTATATTATATTATATTATACTGGGATAACATGGACACTTTTTCCTCTGCGAACCTCTTAATATTATTTTTTATTATAAAACTGCATCTCTGAAATCACATTTGAAGCTCATATCCAATCTGATCTGTCAGTTAAACACTATATTAACACGACAAGTCGCTAAACAGCCAACAGTCGGGCTAATGAACTAGACTTCATGATGGAATAATTGTTTATGATGATTATTATTAATAATAACCACAGTTATTTATTGAACACGGATGTTGCGGTTGCTGGCTGTTAATGAAAGCAACAAGCCACTTGAGGCAGTTATCTGAAGTGGTTTCTGCTTCAACAACGGCCCTTAACTGTGTTAAGATCAGTGTAACGCACGGCCTCCAGTGGCCTACTGCTTTAATCAACACTTCCACACTCATTTCTGACAATAACAAACAACAATAAATAGCATCAGCACCCAACTATGACAATCAAAGAAGCACGTGAACATGATGCTGGAGTGTGTGGTGCGTGTGGATGGGCTTTGTTTTTTTTTTTTATGTCAAGACATGTTTTATTTGACAATTGATTAAAAAATGGCATATGAGAAAGAGTTTACTGATGTTTGTATAATCTCTCGCATAGCAAGAGTTTGGCTTTGTGGTCCATCCAAAATGAATAACCATCTATTTCACATTCATGCTTGCGGATGTTTGCTTTTCTTTAACTGCCTCAAACTAAAACTCTCAATATATTTAAATGATTCAATGCCACAAAATTCATAAACAAACTTCATATGGGAAATCTAGGGACTAGTTAGGCCTTGGGAGCCTTATAAGCGTGAATCTCATGAAAACCTGTCAAAAACATGCCCAGGTTATATTTCACCCCAAAATCAAAGCACAAGAAATAAAATATATTTTACACAAAGAAAAAAAAGAATATTGTTAGAAGCATTTCAACTAGACAGGGCGGGACTTATCTAGCAGCCCCGCCCCCTTTTTTAAAGGGGACATCGGATGCCCATTTTCCACAAGTTGCAATGATTCTCTAGGGCAGTGGTCGCCAACCCATTGATTGCGATTGACTGGTAGATCTTTATCACAGGTCAGGGATCTTGGGCCTAAAAAGGTTGGTGACCACTGCTCTAGGGTCTTCATAAAAAGTATACAACATACTTGGTTCAAATTTCTCAATGGTAGTGTAAAACAACACCCTTTTTACCCTGTCAAAAACAAGTGCTAAAATGTATTATATTTATGATAAATATTTCATATCATTATATTAATTTATTATCTATTAATATATTTTATTATATTTTTATAATACAAAAAAAATGAAAATGACAAACAAAATAAAATTACTAAAACAAACTAGGGTTAAAATGAAAACATAACACATATATAAATACGACTAGAATAACACCGTTAACTAATAAAACGAACTAATATTTAGTTTTGACTGCTTTTATTGTCCTCATTTGTAAGTCGCTTTGGATAAAAGCGTCTGCTAAATGACTAAATGTAAATGCAACTAATAAAACACATTCATCCTGGCTTCCAGAAGTTGCGTAAAACCAGCCAATCAGATTGCAGACTAGGAATTTTGAAACATTTTGCCATAGACCTTAGTTAGTCTCACCTGCGGAGCAGCAGTTTAGGGTTCTTGCTGTGAACATAATCCTCCATGAGCCCCAGCAGAAGCGTCCTCATGATGTCTGTGTAATACTCCAGTTTACCGTGAAGCGCTACGGTCAGCAGAGATGCGAAATACACTTTGGCCCTGGCGTTAAAATCCGGACGGCCCTCCAGCGTTCTGATAAACTTCACACAGAGAGATTGCGGTTTACAAACACTAATTAAACCAAATCGACTTTCCTGTATGATTAAAAGTGTGGAGCATTCCGATTTACAACTTAAACGAGCATCTTGTTATATTCTAATGATTATTATGTTGGTTCTGATGGACTTTTGTGTGGTGGTGGGAAACGATATAAACACTGGGGAGATAATTACAGGCCAGTCTTAAAACACGGACGGTGTGCTTGTTTATGTGTATACATGTGTGTCATTAGATGTAAATGTTTAATTGTGCTTGTGCCATGAATATAAAAGACTTTAATGAGAGCGCAGAAGCTGATTGAGTCCTCTGGGGCCGTTTTAGACTCATTCGGTATAATTGAGCGACTGTCTAAAGGCTTCATCGCTGATGTGTGTTGTTTCTGATGAGAAACCTTCGACAATTATCGTCAAATATTAATCTACTGACCTTTCCCGCTGTTAACTGCACAGAATGGTTTAAAATGAGTAGGTGAAGAGTGTATAAATGGATCATAATTACAGTGTGTGTGTGTGTGTGTTTCATACATTGATGAGGAAAGTTTTGCTGTTGAGCAGGTTGGAGAACTGGTTCAGCGCCTGGGTGACCGTAGCCCTGCGGGATTCTGGGATATCCAGTTTGCCGGTGATCATGACGTCGTTGGCGCCATCCTTCGAGGGCAGGAAGAAGACGCGGTCTGTGTAGGTCTTGTAGTCCAGGAACGGGATCCGGCCCTCGCTGATGTCGTTGGTGTGGTCCTCCATTTCGATCATCAGATCTGTACAGGAAATGACAGGTTCAACGTTAATGACGTGTTCAGATCCAAGTAAATTTATCCAGACAGTTCTGAGATTTAGTTTTAAAGACTAGGTTGAGAATTAAAGACCAGATTAATATCCCAGAATACGTATCATTAGTACAGATCAAAATTTCATTAGTACGTATTAAAACCACACTTCTGGGCAAAATGTGAGGCAACGCTGCAAATACCGTTGATTAATCGATAAATAAATAAATAAAAGGGTGAAAGGATAGATAAATAATAGATTAAATGAAAAATAAGATGTAATAAATACATAAATAAATATATGTGAATGGACAGATAAGCGACTGTCAATTAAAAAATATCTGGAAAGATAGGAAAACAATAGATTAATTGATAAATAAATAGGTGGATGGATGGATGGATGGATGGATGGATGAATGAATGAATGAACAAATTAATGAACAAATGTATGGACAGATAGATAACAAATGAACAAATAGATAATAAATGAAAAATAGGTGGAAAATAGGTGGAGAGATATATAAAGACATAAACAGTAGATTAATAGATAATAACTAAATAAATAAATAATAGGTAAACAATGGATTAATTAAAAATAAAAAGTAACAAATATATGAATAAATAAATGGTTATCTGTCCATTCACATTTATTTATTTATATATTTATTACTTTTATTACAACTGTCAATTAAAAAATATTTGGAAAGATAGGAAAACATTAGATTAATTGATAAATAAACAGGTGGATAAATAAATAAATGGATGGATAGATAACAAATGAACAAATAGATAATAAATGAAAAAATAGGTGGAAAATAGGTGGAAAGAGATATAAATGTAGATTGATTGATAAATAAATAAATAAAAAACAAACATATAAATAATAGGTTGCTGAATGAATGAATGAATGAATGAATGAATAAATTATAAATTAATAATAGATAAACAATGGATTATTTGAAAAATACAAAGAAATAAATACATAAATGTGAAAGCACAGATAAATGACTGATAAAACAAAAAATAAGTAGAAAGATAGATAATAGATTAATTGATAAATATGTGAATAGAGAGAAAAACAAGTGATAAATAAATACCTGCAAAGATAATTAAAGAATGGATTAATTGAAAAACAAAGAAATAAATACATAAAAGTGAATGGACAGATAAATGACTAACAAATAAACAAACAAACAAGTGGATGAACAGCTGACTTATAAACTAACAAACAAACAAATGGGTGGCAAACAATTGATAAATAACTGAATAAATAGAAGCTGATAGCATGCTTTAGTCGAAAAAACAATACAAAGAATTTACAGAAGCCATACACACTGAGACTGCCATATTCTAGTCCGATTAGTTGCCTCGTCAGTAAGCTGCCTGAACGAATAGTTCCATAGTCGTCACTTTTCCATTGTAGACACAAAGAAAAGCTTTTTCCTAGCTTAAATCATCTGTTGCCATGCTAAAAACACCCTATTGCCATGGTAACGGGATTATGTGTGCACATGTGACCTGTGAACTCTTTCTTGCAGCGGTCACGAACACTCTCCTCCAGATTCTCCAGCTGATGCTTCACTTTCTCGTACTCTCGCTCAGCCTGCTGGCTCTTCCTCCTACACACAGATGATCAGATGAATTCATTACATGAAATGTTCACTCAGACGAACAGCTCAAGGGCATGGTGGGAAGTGCAGTTCTTCTCTGTAACCTGTAGCAGACGACGGAGATGGCGATAATCAGCAGCATGGGAACAAGCACCGCCGGGATGATGATGGGCAGCGGGAGATTGTACTTCCTCTCGTACCGAACTGAGCCGACCAACCACTCGCCATTGCCAAACTTAATCTGAGTGAAGGAGAAACAGACTGTGTTAGGTGTGGACGGATGGATGAAAAAAAATGGATGGATAAACCGATGGGTAGATGGAGAGATGAATATATGAAAATGTGGATGATGGAAACAAACTAATAAAAAGGTGGAAAGATGATTAGATAGATAGATAGATAGATAGATAGATAGATAGATAGACAGATCAAACAAATAAATAAATAAGTGAATGAATGAATAGATAAACAGGTAGATGCATAGATAAAAGGACAGATGGTTATATGATTATATAAATAAACAAATATAAATATGTGGATGAATGATGGATGGATGGATGGATGGATGGAGGGATAAGTAAATGAATAAATGGATAGACATGTGATGGACTGGTGAATATATAAATAAATAAAACAAAATCATATTTTTTTATGAAATATAAAAATTTATATTTAAAAAAATTAATAAGTGGATGGACAGATAAATGTATTAATGGATACATAAACAAAACACAAATTTAAAGAATAACATATAAAATAATATATATTTTTTATTGTTTTACTTTAATATTTTTACTATATGCATATTTATTTTTAATTTTATTTTAGTTTAAAAATTACAATTTAGAAAAAATAAACAACAAAGAAACAAATAAATGGGTGGATAGATGCATAGATAAATGGGTGCAAATAAAGGTTTTTGTCAAAAATGGTTAAATATAAATACACTGATAGATGGATGAATGGATAAATAATTATATAAATAAACAAATATGAATAAATGATGGATGGATAAATAGATGAATAAGTGGACAGACAGATTAGTGATAGATGGACTGATGGACATAAATAATACATACATATATATACACACAAACACACATTTATTTTTTCTGAAATAAAATATAAAAAAGGTATGTTCAATAACTATTTGTAAGAAATAAATAGAAACAAATAAATATGTGAATGAATGAATAAATAGGTGGCTTGAAGGATGGCAGAATGAATGGATGGATGTTGTTGTCTCACCACCAGGTCCAGCGGGTTGGAGCCGGTGTCTCTCCTCTGTCTCTTGGATCGAGCACTGGGTACGGTCGACGGCGGGTCCAGGAATAATTTATCATCCTGTAACGTGTTTACGTTACACTGGGCGTCTCCCACAAACGCCTGCGCTTCTTTCGCCGTCATCGCTTTAGAAAAACCACGACCCTGAGACACAACAAAAACATGTTTACGAGCGTGAAAAACCCCTGTCTGAATGACATTTCGAGCAGATACTCACAGTCACGATGATCATGCTGTTTTCAGTGATAACGGTCTTGCTGAGGCTATCGAACGTGGGGTCAGGGTGATACTCAAACGGTGTCAGCTCGGTCTGGAGGTTATCGAGCTGCACGTACGTCCTGAAGAACTGAGACTCGTTGACCGCAGGTGACACAAACTTGATCAAGGTGTCGTTTTTGAATGTGGACTGCTCTACAAACTGAGAAAATGAGAGACTGTGTTAACATCACTTCTCTAAATTGAGACAGCACGTCATATTCTGCCTACACAGACAAACACGTCCACGGTCCATGATGCTAGTCTAGTTCTAGTCTAGTGCAAGTGTAAGTCTTGTTATAATCACTGAAACTGCTAAATGAATCTCTATACATCATATCTACACTTTATTGTTTATGATGTAGTCTCATGTCCATTTTTGCACAATTTCGTCATATTCGTTAACGTGCTTTATGAAAGTAACTTTTAGATAACTTTTTGCCAGAATGCTCTAAAGACGAACTGAGCCAATTTTGTTGAAAATTGGACAAATCCTCTAGGAATTTTGCTTTTAGACCTTTCTAGTTCCAAAAGTTATTAGCAGAAACACGAGTGCAAATTTGGCCTGTTGGTGGCGCTAGAGACTCCAAATTTGTTGTGGTTAATGATGAGACTGTTCTCTATCTGTGTACCAAATTACATAACTTTCCCACAAGCGGTTCTATAAGATTCATAACAATACGCTAAAGCATTCGTAAAATACAGCATTTTACTACAAAATTCTAAATTGTCCACACTCAAATTGACTTGACATGGAAAAAAAGGGTATCGGTTGATTTGTTATACCGCCCTGAATCTAACAAGAACAATCTTATTATTTTTGGTCAAACTTTTCAGAAATTATAAACAAAAATTTCCATTTTTATATCTTTTGACCAGTAGGTGGCACTGTGCCAAAACGATTTTATATTTATATTTTAATAATATATATTTTATATATTATTAAATCTTTTTGCCAGCACTGTCTGTAGATGATCTGAGCCAATTTTGGTGAAAATCTCACAAACCGTCTAGGATGAGTTCGAAAAAGTAGATTTTTTGCAATATTCAAAATGACAAAAAATCTTAATCTTAGTATGTATTCGTCTTCAACAGGAAATCAGAGGAAAAAGGAATTTTGCTTCTAGACCTTATGTTTCAAAAGTTATTAGCAGAAATATGAGTGCAAATTTGGCCTATTGGTGGTGCTAGAGAGTTTGAGTTAGAGACTCCAAACTTGCTATGGTTAATGTTGAGACTGTCCTCTACGTGTGTGGAAAATTTCTCGCAAGCAGTTCTATGGGCTGCCAAAGACTTCCAGAGCAGAAGAAGAAGAAGATACCGATATAACGAAGACATAACAGACAGATCCCTCGGTGCTTGGCCCCTGATTACGCGAATTGACACTTTTCATACATTTTTCACATTCCATTTTAATCGCATGAGCAGTAATATATTTAGTTCAATTGTGCAGGGGCAATTTTTGCCCCTTTATCTCGAATTTGTGGGGCATTTTTGTTCATTTTGGTGGCATTTTTTTCCAGAAGCCCTCGTTAATGTCCAACCATGACATGGACTGAAAGTCCTCAGACAGCAAAACAGAGGAACAGATTTCACTGCAGCTGGGAAATCTATTGATATTCTGAGAGGGAGCAGCAAAATTCCCTAAAAGTGGGGGCAGAAAATCTGATAGATAGACAGATGGAGCAAGAGCGATGGAAGCAGTGAGACCGCTTGAGAAAGGGCTGGAGTACAAAAGCTTCTCCTCAGATAAGGGAGATGAAATGAAGCGTTCATCAAGTTTTTCGTTAGATAAATGCTTGTTTAATCTCCGTCTCGTTGAGCGCTTCGTATCGGAGCAGCTCTCATCATTTCAATTAGAAGCTGAGCGATTCATGCAAGACGGAAACCCAACAGCGAGAGGAACAGATGAAACGAAAAACAAACAGCAAGTGATGTTTCCCTCGAGAGCCGCTGGAGATCAGGGTTGGTGTTTCTCGCTCTCACCTCTTCTGGGACGGTCTGTCTGGACCATTCTCCAGCCGACGCCACCACTCTGATAGAAGCCTTCTGGACCAGGTCAAATCCAGAACCCACCACCATGATTGTTCTGCCACCACTGAAATACACACAATAATTATTTTTTTTATTTTGTTTGATGTTACACTGCTGAAGGGCAGAGTATAGTCAAATCTTGTTATAAAATAAAACGATTATACTATAAAATAAAGCAATAAGCCCCAAGAAGCCGTGGTTTACAGTGAATTTATAACAGCTAAGGGGCGTTGTCCTTAGCTGTTATAAATTCACTGTAAACCACGGTTTCACGGGGCTTATTGCTTTTATAAAACGGTTATTCCATATTTGTAGTAAGGTTTCACAAAATAAAACAGAGCAAATAAAGTGAAATGATAATAATAAAAACATTATTCTTCCACCAATCAATGTAGTTCCTCAGAATCAGTTGTGGTTGCAACAAAGTGGTTGCCGAGCAACACACAGAAGTAAACAAAGGTGTGTTTGTAGAGTAATTTACAACAGCATAGAACGTGGCTCAACCAATCAGAATAAAGGACCGGAACTATCCGTTTTATAATAATATTGTTTACATAATGTTGAGGTGTGTATCTATCTCTCTCTATATATTATACTACAATCTAAATTTAATATTTAAAAAAAATTATCAAATGAAATCTACAAAACTATTTGAACTATACTATATATATGAACAATATAAGTGTTATACAAGTTAATAATTATATATATATATATATATATATATATATATATGTAGTCAACA
>NW_015555741.1:82328-84018 GCF_001515605.1 Sinocyclocheilus anshuiensis | reverse complement strand
TATATAATACAATATATGATACAATATAATCAAATATGTATTATATATTTAAAATATATAAAAAAATGTCTACAACAAAATAATACAAATATTTGATCATATTTATGCTTATTTTATAACTATTTTTTTAATAAATATACATACAACACTATATACATTTTCATATTAATTACATTAAATAAAATATCTTTTATTATTAAGATACAAAATAATGCATGTACTTAAATAATATTTCAATAATGTCTTGCAAAAAGCAGTATTCATCGGTGTACAGATGAGAGTACTGATGTAATGGTTATGTGGGTAAGGAAACAAACAGAACTGACCAGATGAAGCTGCTCCTGGGTTGATGGTCGGACACAGAGGGGTTGTTGGAGAACTGAAAGGCCGTCCTGATGGCGGTTGTGGTGTGTTTGCCGTATTGAACTCTGAAGGTGAGGTAAGCCGACGGAACCGTATCGCCCAGATACTCAGACAGTTTACAGGTGATCCGCTCTCCGAAGCTCTCACTGACAGACAGGAAGAACACAAAATGAACCAAAAAGGGCAAATCCAATGAAAATGACAGAAACGACATTTGCCATGATGCACTCACACTCGGCAGGGCACATCGCCCACCATGATTTGAAGGTCTTCTTTTGAAGCGGTATTCAGGTTCATCCCAGTGATAGTGAGGATGGTTCCTCCTGCTTTAGGACCTCGTTCAGGAGACATGCTCTGTGCTACAGGGTCCTACAGAGACAAAGATCACATATTACATTATATATATTTTAGTAAACTAATATCACACACACGATTTTACATAAATAATATAATGAATTATTCATTAATATAAACTGCAATATTGAAATAATAATGTGCACAAAAGCTGCAAATACCCAACAATGACAGAGCCATCCCATGCATTACCATCTTATTGTAATGATTACATAATCCCAGGAAATGCATCTGTGTGCTGTCCGAGAGCCGTCAGTCTGCCGAACAAACACACACCACCCTCAGCGTTTCCCCGCGGGAGCGACTGTGACAGCCTATCTCCCTGAAAACTGATGCAATAAACCCTGCTAAAGCCGTCAGCGGTTATAATTATGAGGCCTGCAGGAGCACAAGACCAGTGGCCACACACAAAACAGCCCAGCATTACATGCTGCACGCAGAGAGACGCTCCTGTGGACTCACACAGCAGCAGAGTTTCACTCAATTACTGCGTGGGCAGTGCATGCTGGGTAATGCAGAATCGTGACTTACCCTGTAGGTGAAGCGGACCGTTTTTGTGGATATGCCTTTCTTTCCTCTGCCCACCTCGATTTCCACCTCTCCGGTTTTGTAGAGTTTCGCTGGGCCGATTTCACACACCACACTGCCAGACAAACACACAACAACTACTTTAATTAAAAGATCCAGACACTGAAGTTCTACCAACATTCGTGACCATAAAAATACTATATATATTGCATTACATAGTTCATAAGCAAGAAAATCACTTTTTACAAACTTGCCTTTTGTAGAATTGCAAACTTTTTTGTTTTAATATTTTTTTATGTAAATACAAATAAAAAAATACATTAGATATATTAGATATACATATATAATAAAATAGCAAATTATTACATTTAGCAATTCAAAAAAATGTATTAATTTGTATTACTGTTTACGTGTGTGTGTGTGTGTGTGTGTGTGTGTGTGTAGA
>NW_015555741.1:78914-81861 GCF_001515605.1 Sinocyclocheilus anshuiensis | reverse complement strand
TAGCAAATGGCTGCAATATAACAAAGAGTGAAAAATTTAAGGGGGTCTGAATACTTTCCGTACCCACTGTGTGTGTATATATATATATATATTAGTATGTACTACATAAATAATATAAGTAATAATTCATATAAATTGTAATATTACAGTAATAATGTGCACAAGAACTGCAAGTACCCAGCAATGACAAAAGACGCCTTATGCATTACTATCTTATTGTAATGATTACATAATCCCAGGAAATGCATCTGTGTGCTGTCCGAGAGCCGTCAGTCTGCCGAACAAACACACACCACCCTCAGCGTTTCCCCGCGGGAGCGACTGTGACAGCCTATCTCCCTGAAAACTGATGCAATAAACCCTGCTAAAGCCGTCAGCGGTTATAATTATGAGGCCTGCAGGAGCACAAGACCAGTGGCCACACACAAAACAGCCCAGCATTACATGCTGCACGCAGAGAGACGCTCCTGTGGACTCACACAGCAGCAGAGTTTCACTCAATTACTGCGTGGGCAGTGCATGCTGGGTAATGCAGAATCGTGACTTACCCTGTAGGTGAAGCGGACCGTTTTTGTGGATATGCCTTTCTTTCCTCTGCCCACCTCGATTTCCACCTCTCCGGTTTTGTAGAGTTTCGCTGGGCCGATTTCACACACCACACTGCCAGACAAACACACAACAACTACTTTAATTAAAAGATCCAGACACTGAAGTTCTACCAACATTCGTGACCATAAAAATACTATATATATTGCATTACATAGTTCATAAGCAAGAAAATCACTTTTTACAAACTTGCCTTTTGTAGAATTGCAAACTTTTTTGTTTTAATATTTTTTTATGTAAATACAAATAAAAAAATACATTAGATATATTAGATATACATATATAATAAAATAGCAAATTATTACATTTAGCAATTCAAAAAAATGTATTAATTTGTATTACTGTTTAACTGTTTACGTGTGTGTGTGTGTGTGTGTGTGTAGATAATATAAATAAAGTAGTTAATACTTTTAGAAATTTATTTTTAAAATGACATGTTCTATGCATTACTATCTTATAGTTTCTACCAACTGAAGGACGAGGTGGAATAATTTTCTGCACACAACACATCAAAGATGCTGTTCATAAAGCTTCAGCTATATTCAACCTGGAACATTCCTTCAACCTAATCGATTCTAAACGAGGTCAAAATGGGCAGAAGACAAGATTCATTAGCGCTGGACCCACTTTTCCCACCCAAACACCCAAAACATCAGATGCTATTAATTAACACCGATCCCACAGATTCCAGATTCATTACGTCCGAAATGTACCAACTCAGAGAACCGATCCTCTGGACGTCAACCTCCCCAGACAGCGATCTCTCCACCAGCTTATTAACCATTCTGAAGCCAAACTCTCCTGTGAAAGATCCTTTTCAAACACAAACACTCAGTCAGGCTGAACACTCACAACAGAGCTGATAAACCCTGATGTAGAATCAGTGACTCAGCCAAGCCTGACACTGCCTGTGAGAAAAGCTCCAAATCCACACTACATGCTCGGGATTTCAAACGTCTACCAATCTACCGTTGTTCTACAAGAGGAACCGCAAAGACAAACTCGTGCGCGCTTAATATTTCAAGCACAATACAACGCCTTGAGCAGATTCCCAAACACATTATTTGGATCGTTCTTGGGGGCATTTTGACATGTTTGAATTCTGGGTAATTCTTTTTGAATTAAGCTTTGAATGAACCAGATTTCTCAAACAGGACGTTTGCTGGAAATCAGGCCATTTGGTACCACAGAGATCTGCAGGGATTTCTTTTTATGAGAGCTCTCGTTCAACACCGAACACGCTTTGTGAGAGAGTTCAACCAAACTTGTTTAATTATTCCTGTGTAACACACAAATGTGAAAATGCTAACATGAAGCCACACAGGAGTAAAGTTATAATCATCAAGACACTTTCCATGAATAAAGTACACCTTGGAGTAACACAGCATATTTAAAAGCATTAGAGGCACACATCCCATGTTTTATTTAAATTAGATATGACTTTTGAACTATTACATGACATAAAACTAGTTTTACACAAATCAAATGTCTGTATCCCACCTTAAAATAATGATTTCAGCCTGTCCCACCTCAGAAGTCAGACATACTTTATCTAATAATTAAAATTATACAACCTCGTAATTTTGACAACATCTGATATTCAATTCGTAATAATTTAGAATTTCAGTCCATTTTATAAATATTTTAATGTGGACCGCATTCATCAAGCTCAAACATTCAACCCTGTTACCCAAGGTTTTTTCAGGAAATTTTATTTTTAAAATATGTATATGTAAATGTAGTAAAATGCTGTAATTTACAATTTTATTCACATGTAAAGGCACAAACATTTTATTCATATTATTATCATTTTATTACGTATTTATTATTTATAAATAATTAAGTCGATAATTAATTAAATTTTTGTAAATAAAAATGGTAAATTAATACATTTAGACATTCATAAAGCAAATTATTAATTTAATTGCATTATATATTTTTTTACAAATAATTTTCATATGTATGTGTGTGTGAATAACAGAAATAAAATATTAAAATTAATTAATTGCCTTTATATAAATATGAATAAAATTGTACATTACTACATTTACAAATTTATTTAAAAAAATATAATTTATATTATTATAATTTAGAATTTCAATCCATTTTTATAAATATTTTAACACGGACCGCATTCATCAAGCTCAAACATTCAACCCTGTTACCTGAGTTTTTTCTAGGATTTTTTAAAGGAAGTTTTATAAAATAAAATAAAATTATATATATAAAAATAAAATATTATACAAATATAACATAATAAATGTGTGTGTACTGTGTATATTTATTATCTATATATAAATACACACACATACAGTATATATTTTGAAAATATTTGCATATA
>NW_015555741.1:78450-78635 GCF_001515605.1 Sinocyclocheilus anshuiensis | reverse complement strand
TATATAAATACACACACATACAGCATATATTTTGAAAATATTTACATGTATTTACGTGTATATAATTATATTGATATAAATTATATCAGATATAAATATATTTAATATATAAACGTAACATATTTTTATTAAATATATACATGCATGTGTGTGTGTATTTATATATACATAATAAATATACACTG
>NW_015555741.1:76455-78129 GCF_001515605.1 Sinocyclocheilus anshuiensis | reverse complement strand
ATTATGTAAACAAAAACTTTTATTTTGGATGCGATTAATCACGATTAATCGTTTGACAGCACTATATATAATCAATAAGTATAAATCAAGCCAAACAAGCTAATCTCTGTAATTTATTAATATATTATATATTTATTTACAGTTTCATTTACAATTCTATTGTATTATATAATATTATGTCTTTTAATATTTTATATTTGTATCTTTTTAATTTTGAGGTTATATATATAAATACATATATATTAGTAGTATGTATATTTTAATCTTTTTTATATTATGTATTTTAATATTTTTTATATAATAGTCTTTTTTAATTTTGAGGTTTGTTGACATTTGTTTTTCATTTTTACCGCTATAACATGACAAATCAGGGTTATAAACTGTATTTTCTGTAAATAGAGCAAATAAAATTTGCTATTTATTTGTCTCGTGAGACTGACAATGTCTGAAGTTTAAGCATCTCAAATTTACTGAGCACTTGTTGAAAATATGATATCCATTTATTTAGTCACAGACCTTTTTTGCGCTCGGAGAGCGACTCTTTTGTGGATGTTACCTGGTGGAGACGGAGTACCGTTCCCGCAGGTGTTTACACGGCACTCCAGCCACTGTGATGTTCTTAATGTCGTCCTTCTGAATGCCCAGGTTCGAGCCCTTAATAGTCACAGCTATTCCTCCTTTCAGAGGCCCGAATCTCGGCGTGATCTGAAACACATTATAAAACCACCCCAATCATCAGAGATGACCAATCTCACTAAAACAACAGTAAAAGATGATTTTTTCTAAATGAGCGAATGTATTCCCAGCAGTAATTCAGCCATGTGAATAGAACATGACCTGAGGTTTCTATTGATTTTTACTCACGTCGGTGATCTGGGGGTCAGGACACTCCTCCGGCTCTCTCGAGGCACACAGCTGCTCATACACACACGAGCTGGTCTGCGTGCACCACACACACTGGTATTTGGGGTCGGCGTTCTTACACAGGCTGCAGTCTTCACGTCCCAGAGAGCAGTTATACAGAGTGACTGAAACACAAACCCAGAGTCAGACCACCAGATGAACTTACTTAGGACTTAAAAAAAAAAATAGTTTAAAAGGTATAATTTAATCCCAAAACAAACATTTCTGGGTTATATCTAAACCGGTAGGAACTGTTTTGCATAAATAATACAATAAGTAAATAATGTAATGAAAAATAATATAAATAAAATAAATAAGGCATTAAATGTTTTTACATAAATAATATAAATGAAAACAGAGCATTTTATTTAACATAAATAAAATAAAATCTTGGCTTTGGGCGAAAAACTGAATTTAACTTGTAATATGAGGAGTAGTGAAGCACAATTGGTAAATGAATCATTTTTGAGTCAAATCTTTTGAATGAATCAATAGATCTAATTGACAAAACCAGTCTAAATTTTCTGGCATTGTTTACTCATGTACAAATAATATCAATAAATAATTCAGCTCATGCACTACAGTCACGTCTTCTAACGTCATTCTTTTGAGTGAGAAACAACTGAATTTGAGATGCGTAAGTTTTTAAGCTTTTTTTTTTTTATTTGAATCAAATGGATCAGAGTGCTGTTTGATTGTTGCATGCAAAATTTGCATTTAGTGTTAATTTTGACAGGCATTTTTGATTTAGTCTTAGTCTTTATCTTGAGA
>NW_015555741.1:76101-76310 GCF_001515605.1 Sinocyclocheilus anshuiensis | reverse complement strand
ATACTGACACACGTTCAGTTTTCACCCACCTGTTTACGTTCACTTAATCCATAACCGACTGTATTTACGTGATATACTCTACACGATAGACATTTGGACTGCTGTGTTTGTATTTGAGCACTGAGAACTGATCGAGCGCTGTATATGAGAACTGAAGAAGTGGAGCGTGCGCGAGAGAGAGCACTTCTATCAGCGCGATTCCGCCTATC
>NW_015555741.1:47765-76091 GCF_001515605.1 Sinocyclocheilus anshuiensis | reverse complement strand
CAATGACAGGGACGCACATTTTGAAGGACAAGACAGTAGCCTATAGGATGTATTTTGAATGTCCGGTAGTCCTCAAATAACATTATAGTCCCATCTCGTTTTGTTAACGAAGACGCGGCATAAATTTCGTCATAGTTTTTATCATCAGATATTAGTTTTAGCTCGTCAACGTCTTGTCTCGTCACAGGGAAAAATGTTTGTTAACAAATATTTTTCGTCGCCGTCTTCGTTGACGAAATTAACACTGATTTGGAGTGCTCAACAACTCCATCAGATCAATGGGCTCTGTCAGTGCTTTGGCAAGGTAACACTTTTTTTTTGCCATGCAATAAAACTAAGTTCAAAGGCTAATTTATAATATTGGTACAGTAAAAAGTGCACAAAATCAGTATTTTGTTTAGGCAGTATTTGTGGCAGTCGAGAAATCATGTTGCGAAATTGGTCCAAAAGGTGTGAGCTTTTGCACCAATGCATTGTTAAAGGATCAGTGTACTATGTAATATTCCCATATAAAACTTTAAGTAAAATTTGCTAATTCACAAGATCAATACATTCTTTATTAAACCGCTTTGTCGAATTTAACACATCCTTACGGAAGTGTCGAAATGCTGAATCAATTCATTCACTTCTAACAGCGCTTAAAGCGAGGAGCGTCATACACAGAGGACAGAGCATTGCATTATGCTCTTTATTTGTATTTGCATATTATGCTCATTATGTATTATTTAAAGGGGAAATTCACGCAACAATGAGTAACAAAGGAATAAGCAGCTGCATTCTGATTACTTTTATGTCACTGATCAGGCTTTTATATTTAGTTTGGGGTAGTAAGGGTTTTATAGGTTTGACTGAAATAATAACGCAATAACTGACACTTTAAATCAATGTTTCCAACAACAAAACAATTGAACAAAAAAAAGATAAAGACAAAAAGTAGCCACTGATAATATATAAACATGTATTCAAATCCAAATGTAATAAAATTAATTTGTGTGATGACAATTTCTTAGCAACTAGGGATTGTTACATAGGGCTATACAGGCATCTAGTGGCTACAGATAATAAATTGTGCAAAATGTT
This sequence comes from Sinocyclocheilus anshuiensis, assembly GCF_001515605.1. Classification (NCBI taxonomy): domain Eukaryota; kingdom Metazoa; phylum Chordata; class Actinopteri; order Cypriniformes; family Cyprinidae; genus Sinocyclocheilus; species Sinocyclocheilus anshuiensis. The sequence continues at coordinate 75,011 of NW_015555741.1, read as the reverse complement.
TATCTTAACAGTCAATTTACAAATAATGCATTCAGATTTGTGGAACTCACAATGCACTGAATCTCCACAAATTAGTGTCGTTACTATGACAACCAATTTGAATGTGACAAGAAACTGGTGTCCGAAATGTTATATATTTTATATATATAAAATATATAAAATTATGGGAGGAGGGGGGGTGATTTCGCCTAGGGCGTCAAAATGGCTAGAAACGGCCGTGCATATCCAAATTGAACTGATTGGATTCTCAAGTTCAACTCACTGACAGATCATTGAGTGGTCATGAGAGTCAAATCATTTCCTTAATGGCTAACAGCTCATGAAAGGGAAAGATTCAAAGTAAAAACATCTTACATTTCGATCAGTTCATCACACAAAACTACTGAATGACTTCAGAAGACTTGGGATATAGTGTATCAATCATAAGCACCAATTTCATGAAATGTTTATGGTACTTTTCTTTTCTGCCCTCATTCAGCTTAACTCCACTACAAGAGCAACTGTCACATTCTTCAAAATATCTCCTTTCATGTTCCACAGAACAAAGATCATACGATTTGAGGCTGAGTAAATGATGAAAAGCGAGCGAGAGTGATTACCGCTAAGACTGCTGTCGATCTTCTTTCCCGTGTATTTGTCTCTTACGTGGAACAGAACGCTGGTCTCGTGAGCTCTATCAAAGTAAAACTGGAAGAGACAGATCAGAGGGTGAGTCAGACGCGCTTTCAGAAGCGTCTCATTTGGACACAAGCTCATCTCAGGTAAAAATATTCCTCTCCGTATCCACAGGCAGTTTGGCAGGAAGTCAAAAAGCAGCCGAACAGTATATGCTTCTCTCTCCACTCATTACCTACAGATCTCTCCTCCACATTAAACACTAGAGACGAAGTACAGGCTGGAGACTTTCCAACAGGGGGAGCTATAATCTCAAACTCCCAGAAGAGCCACTGAAGTGGAGGTAGGTGTCTCTTTACGTTGGTAATTGGTTGTGTATCATTTAGCAAGAGCTTTTTATTTAAAAAGATTTACAGTAGAGGAAAAACAGTCTGCCTTGGGCAACATGTGGATAGAGAGAGAAAGTCAAAGATCAGTGTGTGAGTGTGTGTGTGTGTGTGAAACTAACCACATAACCGCTGAAAGAGTAGAAGGGTCCCGGCTCCGTCTTGACATCTTCCTCAAACTTCATCAGCTCTGTTCCGATGGTGAAATCACGGCCCTGGAGTGTCACAATTCGTAAAAAATCAACAAAAACCCTTTTGTTGCATTTATGCACAGGTAGGAGGACAGGAAATTACGGAGGAACAAATTTGAAAAAAAGTACAAGCCAAATTCAGACAGATCTGTTTAGAGGAAACTGAATTACGATTTATAACAGATCACGAATGCATTATAAATGCACAGACATTTTTTTTTCCTCTTGCTGTCCAGAAAACATCTAAACATCCTTTAAAGGGGTGGTTGATTGCGATTTCACTTTTTATCGTTAGTTAGTGTGCAATGTTGCTGTTTGAGCATAAACAAGCTGAAAGTTCAATGCAGACGGAGATATCGTCTTTTAAAATTCTGGCAGTTTAATGTCTACAAAAACGGCTGGTAGGGACTACAACTTACTAGTTACTTCCCGGGTTTGTGACATCACAAACCCAGATAAACCCCGCCCTCGGGAAAAGGCAGCAAAGGGGGCGGGGCCATGTTGCGCTGCTTTAGAGAAGAGGAAGAGAAAACTAGAGGTGCACGTAAAAATCTATTCATATATTAATCATGATTCTGTCTTCTAACAATCATCTGTCTTCTAATAATGGATTCACAAGTTTCAAAATCAATGTTCTAAAGCAGCGGTTCTCAATTCTGTTCCTCGTGTCGCCCTGCTCTGTACATGCTCTGCATATCTCTCTCTCTCTCTCTTTCTCATTCAGCTCAGCTCCAACAATGAACTGTTCCAATTATACACTTATTTTCACATAGCTATGAGAAGCGTTAAACATGGACGCGCGTGCGGTTGCTGTACTGTATTAAAGCTTAAATCAGGATAAACCCGTATATAGAGGCAGTTTAGCCAATCACAACACATTGGACTAGCTAACCAATCAGAGCCCATCACCTATTTCTGAGGGAGAGGCTGCATAAAACCAGGAAACGATCAGCGTGTTTATAGGAGAAGGTACAGAGCGGTGTAGAATAAAATTTTTAAAAAAAACGAAGCATTAACACATGTTAGAATGCACCCCATAAACACAATGAAGCCTAGAAAAAACCCAGTGAACCACCCATTTAAAACAAGATTGATTACAAAATTAATTACAAAATTGACTTAAATTAAAATAATGACAATATATGTTTTTATTTATTTATACACACACATATATATATATATAATTTTTCAAATATATAAAATATTTCATATATGCTGAACTTTAGTTTTTTATTGGCAATATTTTTTATTGTTTTAAGAATTAAATTCAAATAATAAAATTCAAATAAATAATAATAATAATAATAATAATAATAATAGCAACAAATAAAATAAAATAAAATAAAATAATTTGCCAATGGACATAACCTCTGAAAACAATCTTAATATTAGGGGTGTCAATTTTACATTTTAAAAATGATTGATTATATAAATAAAATGTCTTTGCATTATTTTAAAAAGGCTTATAGTTATTAATATAAACATTAATATATGCTTTTAGTATTAATTAATATTTTTATTTTATTTATATTCTGTAACTGTAATGTAAATAATAATGACAGTAATTTCAATATATGATATATATATTAAAATATACATAATATTATATTATATTACAGTATATTATATTATATTACATTATATTATATTATACAATATTTTAATATATATTAAATATATTATTAGTGATTAATTAGGTTACTTAATAAACATATGCAGTTTATTCAAATACATTTTAACCAACTTAAAATGTGTTAAAATGTAAAAAACCAACAAACAGCCCTACTTAATATATTACACAATTGTGTCAGAAAACAAGACAAAAATATTGATTTAATGACTTTGAATGATCTTGTGACCTTGAAGAATGATCAGAACTCACCTTGTATGGGTCCAGATTGATGCCCTCAAAACTGATCCGGGTTTTGTATCCGACCGGGATAAGGACGGGATCTGGATTCTCGAACCGCGGACAGCTCTTGTTCTAGAACACAGAGGAGCCGGAGAACTCAGGAAAGCTGAATCTGCTGAAGTCCACACTAATCTACAGCAATTTTCTGAGCGATTGTTAATCTACACCCGACAAAAATTAATGAACATCTATTGAAACTGAAAAACTCATTAACTATGATGGCGTGCATGAATAAAACAGTTTATTTACAGCTGAAATCTATTAAATCCTCACTGACATTGGTGACTGTGTCTAATTGCATAATTGCATATAATTCATTTTTTCCCTCCATTTTGTTTTTATTTTGCTGATTCAGCTAATGTGTTTTGCATTAAAACTTTCCGAGTAAAGTCATTTAGTTTGTGTCCATTTCACATTTCATGTGTGGCTGTTCCAGGAAGCAGCAAATATGAAAGAGTGTGAAGGCCATTTCTGAAATTGCTGGCACTGGATATCGATAATGATTCAGCTGTATGCTTCAAGAAATGGTTTTAAGAAAATAAATAAATAAAACATCTAGACCAGTTGGATCTGGTGTTTGAAGACGAGAATCACATGAAACTAATCAAAGTGGCCCAAATCAATGGCGCTGATAGCAGACATACATCACCGAGATGTTTACTCGATGTGTGCTTTTTCAAACATGTCATTTTTAGCACGTTTCCTCATCTGCAATACTGCAATACTTAGAAGATGTTTTTATTTGCCTAATGCACATTCCTGGTCTTAAAGGAATAGTTCACCCAAAAATGAAAAAATTGCATCCAAGATGTAGATGAGTTTGTTTCTTCATCAGAACAGATTTGGAGAAATGTAGCATTCCATCAGTTGCTCACCAATGGATGCTCTGCAGTGAATGGGTGCCGTCAGAATGAGAGTCCAAACAGCTGATAAAGACATCAGTAATCCACACCACTCCAGTCCATCAGTTAATGTCTTGTGAAGTGAAAAACTGCGTGTTTATAATAAAATAATAATGCTTCCTCATTCTGACGGCACCCATTCACTGCAGAGGATCCATTGGTGAGCAAGTGATGGAATGCTACATTTCTCCAAATCTGATGAAAAAAACAAGCCCATCTACATATTAGACGGCCTAAGGGTGAGTACAATTTCAGCACATTTTTATTTCTGGGTGAACCATTCCTTAAAACATTATCAAATGCATTCATAAACAATTATCCATTACAGATGACATAATTATGACAACACTGGCAGTTTAAACAACTCAAGGATGGCTAGCAGGTGCATTTCTTTCTGTTTCCTTTCAAAAAAGATTGAAGTAAAATGGTTGTGAACACCATTTCTGGTTGATTTTTCGAATTTAATAAATTTTATTTAATACAGGTTTATAATACATTGGGGTTGGTATTATTTTTGTACGTTTTTGAAAGAAGTCTCTTATGCTCACCAAGGCTGCATTTATTTGGTCAAAAACTATTATTACAATTGAAATAACTTTATTTCTATTTGAATATATTTTAAAATGTAATGTATTCCTGTGATGACAAAGCTGAGTTTTCTCTTTTATTTCAGGATTCTTTGATGAATAGAAGATTCAAAAGATGTATTTGAAATAGAAATCTTTTGTAACATTATAAATGTTTTACTTTTGATCAATTTAATGCATTCTTACAGAATAAAAGTATTAATTTCTTTACAAAAAAACCCTTTCTGACCGGTAGTGTATGTGTACTAAGTGAGGCGTGTAATAGACTGTAATACTGATAAAAAGGAAGAAAATGGTGCGTGTGAGCTCATTGGATTCTCTGTTCAGTACCTGTCTGTGTTTGATTATATTGGCGCCGGTTTCTGCGTTGCTCAGATCCGTGCAGGTATGCGCCGCAATGTTCCACTGACATCCCCAAGCGCTGCTTACACAGGAAGTGCATCTGCGGAGAAACACGCAGAGCGATTAAAGCAGAGGTTTCAAATCAGAGTTCTAGTTACATTTTTCATCAGTGTGTAAATGTTTGGAGTAAAAGCATATAGTCCCGGTGCACTTCAAATAATACTCATTCATCAGCAATGTCCCAGAGCTCTTAAAAAACACAAGGAGAAGGGGAAAAAAAGAGATGAGAGATCGACTTTCATGTGTGATGAATGAATGCGAAACGAAAGCAATTTCCTGCTCTTGGAGGAAAAAAAAAAAAAAAAAACGTAAGCAAGTCTCTACAGAAGCAAATTCAATTCCAGCTTCAGTGATGCATTACAATTTATGAGTAAACCTCATCGTTACAGATGCTCATATTCATTATACACACAGTGGTGTCAGCATAAAGCGGAGACACACACTCGCTGACAATAGGAGTCCAGACAGCAAACGTACGGCGTATTTTCTGCTTTCCGGACTGTCGCTGCGCAGTTGTAGAACTTGTACTCGCTGGAAGCCACCTCCACGCTACCGTTCACAAAGATGTGGACCAGAACCGCCACAAAATCTGCAAAAAATGCACAGGAGAAGGTTAGCCAATCACAGCAAAGGTCATCAGCCTCAAACTCTTAAAGACACAGTAGCAAAACAGTCTTAAGAAACCCTGATGAACATTGTAAGTGGACTTGTGACTATATGAACTATAGTTCAAGTATCGAAAGGACTGCATAAGGAACAGACTGAAATGTCATAATGAGTTGAACTGGATCGGTCTGATTTTTTAACCAAATCAACTGATTCAGGGGAAAGAATCAACTTAAAAGAGTGATTCGTTCACAAGTTAGACAGCTAAACGGAGGAGATTAGCCAGACTGACTTCTTTTATGGTGATTTTTTTTGCCCTTTTAGTAGCTTGACAGATGTGGTCACTATGAAATGCTGAAAACCAGCGTGAAATTTCATGATAATAACAAAATATAGGTTTGAAATAGCATGAACATAATAAAATAAATCAAATAATAAAATAATTAATAGAAAACAATTAAATATTAAAATACATACATATTTTTAACATGACAATTATAATAAAATAAAATGAAATAAAAATAAAATGGTTTATTACGAATGAAAAATGATTAAAATATTTTAATTAAAACAACCTTATTATTATAATATTATTTAAGTTAGACTATTGCTTTAAACCCCACGTAATTCTGGACCATTAAAAGAACTGGACTGCAACATTATATGAATTCTAATAATTCTAGTAATAATAATAATAATTTTAAATAATTGTTTAAAAGATAAATGATAAGAAAAAAATATATTAAAAATGATTTATTATGAACAACACCTTATTGCTTTTATTAATGGTATTAATGGTAATAAAATGTATTATAAATACACAAAAATAATATAACATCTTAAATTTAAACTATTGCTTTAAAAGCCACATCATTCTGGAACATAACAACTGAAGCCAAATAAATCAAATAATAATAATAATAATAATAAAGTATTGAATAATTATTTATGAATAATTTAATTTAATAATCAATTTAATGTAGTAATTATTCATTAAATAATTGAATGAAAATTGCAAGTAAATGTAATTGAAATGTAATACAAAATAATACAAAATGAGAAGCTTTCAGGAACAGATAGCCCTTCATTAGGGCTAGGGTACTAAACCGTTCATTCAGGGTCCTGTGTCGTGACGTACCTTGGTGCGCAGGTGTCGCTGGTATAAGATGCTGCTCAGGTAAGCGGCAACTGATTCGGCCGTCCACCATCCTGCCGTTGCTCTGATAAGAGCCGAAGGCGCAGTGGATACGGTCTGAATCTCTGAGGATCGGCAGCGCTCGGACGTTTATCTCAACCTGAGGGACATTTAACAAACTCTCAACTCTGATGTGAGAGAAAGGAGCAAAACAATCTGAAATCTTTGATACTATTACATACTGTATATTCAGATTACAGTGAGGTGACTGCTTTGTGTTTATTCCATGCATTCCAAAATAACACTTCCAAACTTTGTCTGAATAACTGTTAAGATTTCATAAGAATGTTCTTGAACAAATAACAACTTTTCTCTCAATAAAACAGCTAGAAGCGCCCTCTTAATACACACATCCCGTAATCAGAGAACGTACTGCATTGAAGCGCAAAACACAATGGCAGCACCTTCACAACAGCATTCTAAACACACCATCAGCGCCCATTGTGTTTTCACCGTCTGTTCACCAATATGGCCTCATTGTGTGGGAGTCATGCTCAGCTTTTCTCATAATCAGCGCTGAGCAGTCTGGTTTAAAAATAAGACTCTGGTAATTGTGTCCGCGACACTCAGCCTGGTACCTGCTGGGACTTCAAGCAGCTGAGATTTGGCGGGTGGAAAGAGATGATTTTCACACACTGTTGGGTCGGACTCCACAGCCAACCGTTCTTTTCCTCCGCACGACTGCACTCCGATCTCCTGGTGCATCTACGCAATCAATAACGCATTATAACATAACACTCTTCATGCAATTAAATACAACAACATTATAATACAACACTTATGTTCAGGGAAAACACAATAATTGAGTCTTTACACTGCAATTTTGTATTCGGTAAATAATACAATAAAATCATGAATTCAATTGGTTCGATAAAAATAATATTTCTATTTATACTTACAGTAACATAACTAGAAACTGTATGTAAATATGAAGAAAACCAAAATATGTTTGGTTCCAAATTGCGATAAATGCCTTTTTTTTTTTTTTATTGAGTTTCCGCCAAAATCAGTATTGTATATGGTCAGTATTGAAAAGTCAATTTTTAATTTTACACAAAATGCGATATCCACCGAGTTATTCTGTCATGTTTTCTCCCTTTCTTTCCAAACTGCGACAAACGCCAATCTCCCTTCTCTGCAGAATGCGATATATCCGCTCAACCAATCACAGCGCACCATTCCACGCACTCCAGACAGTAATGGCGGCACTTTGAATACACCCGGCATCCTAGTTTTCCTCATCTATTTTGTACTTTGTGATCAACAAACAAACTTAGGGCTGCACGATAAATCGCATGTGATTGTCATGCGCATCTCGTCAGTAAAACCGGTTCTGTGATTAATAGTAAATTTCCATTACGTGCTTTCAGATGGAGCAGCACTTAATACACAGAGCCGTAGATCACTGCTATATCGCGTTCATAATCGCAGATGAGTCGCATTCGATTATGAATGCGATATTGAGTAGATTGTCAGTGTAAGTGTTTTTATTAATGCCATTTATGTTTTTGTTAATACAGCGTATAGCACTAGTCAACTAAATGAATGTAACATGGCAAAGATGAATGCGCTTTTGGAAGTTGAATGTAAGGGAAATATCATTTGGGAATTTCTGTGGTTTAATGTGATATTGTTGTTCATGTATGTTCATGATGAAATTTCCTTTTATTGTTGTAATTAATTTAAAGCATTAACAAGATGACACGTTGAATTCTTTTTGGGAGCGATGACTGATTGAATGTATTTTTAGTCCAGTGCCTGTATATAAGATTAGTATTGACCAAGTTCAGAGGCTGTCATATGTGGATCAACTTACTATGTTGTGCATTTTCAACAGTTTCAATATGAAAAATAACTTTTATATTGATTCAATGGATTTATTGCATTTTGGGAAAAAAATACTTAAATTTTATAATAAATCTTTGAAAATCTAAATCTGGATTTGAATTTTTAATGTTATTATAACCTAAAGATGCTATGTGAAAGTTTGAAACAGAAAATAGTGGTTTTCATCTTGCCACTTTCTTGGTAAAGAAAACACATTTTTACTCAAATTAATCAAAATGGATTTATAGCGTTCTGAAACCAAACCCTTCATATATAAAATATATATAACAGTAAAAAAATAGCCAAAAATACAATCAGTTTACATTTAAAAGAATACAAAGGAATACGATACAAATTATGAATTCAATTGTTCAAGTTCAAAATAATATATCTACATATACACACAGTAATATAAAATAAATAGAAAATGTATGTAAAAATATAAAATATAAATCATTTCAAAACTGTCAAAAATGCAATGAGTTTACATTTAAAATAATATAAAGGAATACAGATATATACAAATAATATATAAATATAACACTATATATATCCTATTTGTTATATATTGTAATTCTAATTAAAGAATATACGTGTAGTATGTAATATAAATACTATATAAGTATACACAATAAATGTAGGAAAATAAAAGGTTTATTTAAATATAAAATAAATATAATATATAATATTTTGCATACATATTTTATTTTTGTTTTATTATTTTATTTTATTCCTATTTTATTTGCCAAGTTCAGTGGAAACAGAGGCTGGATTTAAACTTAATAAAACTTAGACATAAGCACAATTTTATGCCGAAAAATGTGGGTACCTTCCCTCCAGGACACACCAGCCACAGTACGGATCTCTCTGAGCGACACACGACTGGCAGTCTGACTTCAGATGGCAGGCCTGTACGGGCACCTTTGTGATCTACACGACCACAAAACAATGAAATGATTCAAATAAAGCTGCACTCAATAGAACTAGGATGCATCTAAAGGATGCAATGCAAAACCAGTCACAATTCAACAGACTTTAAAAGGTCCCAAGGAAACAATAGTCAAAACCATAAAAAGTAAAGTCGTTTTTTGAAAAGTAAATCAGTTCACACGGAAATGAACTGATCTAAACGAAGCCTGTGTGTTAATCAGTTCAAGCGGAATTAAATGCAGAAAATTACAGAGAAGACAACAAACGGCAAAGCAAGAAGAATTTCAATAAACAATGCAATTACCCCACCTAAGGTCAAAAGCTCAGAAAGACGTACACTATATTGTTGCCTTAAAAAAATAATAACGTATATTTCAGCACCAACAGGAGGCGTAACAACACAAGCCGCTGAAATAGTCGCAATCATGCGTTTCCTGAGGTTGAGGCGGCGATAATCAAAGAGTACACCGTCTATGATAAATGACTCCAGCCTCGTACCTTTTTCTCAGTGGTGATGTACAAGTGCGCCTGGATTTTGTCAAAGAAAAGGTTCTTATTTATGTAGCCGCTGGTTTTGTAGCCCGGACCGGGGTTGTACGCCTCTGGATGGCTTGACAAATGTACCTGGGGTAAAGAGAGAACAATAGACACAGAGAAACCCGCAATTAAAGAGTCCAGCACAGGACAGGACACATCTGTCATATTTACAGACCACACAAAACCCCCTCAGAGCATCCCACGCACCTGAGCCGCACCTGACAACCTGTCAACCCCCAACTAATAGCCTACAAGCCGCATAATGACCATAAAACCCGGCTCCGTTTGCAGCAAATTCACAAAAACCTCCATCTGTACTGTTTTTATCCATCTATTGCTCAATTTCATCTGTCTATCCTACAAATAATCAGCTCTAACAAAGCCTTTTTATAGGGATGTACGAATTGGACTCGCGTGGAGCAAGAGGTTCATTATTTCTAATATATCGTCTAACGTGTTTAGTTGTGTCTGGGTTCGGTGACAGTAATATCTTTTTCTCTTTCATCCCTCTGTCAGAGATTTGCTACGTTCACCCTCCAATTCCCTCACCTGCCAAAGCCTAAACTCCAGCTTTGTGACGCGCATGCTAAATCAGGTGTGTGACACCAGGTAGCTAGCTGGTTGTAGCGGTTCGCTAATTGGTTGTCTCAAATTTCCTCAACATTTCCTTAACAAGGCCTCTTTTCGGCGTCCTCCTACGGGCTGTCAATTTTTGGTTATTTTTACATTGAGGAAAAGTTAGTTAAAGGGTTAGTTCACTCAAAAATGAGGATTGTGTCATTTTTCTCTTGGTGTCGTTTCAAACCAGTATGACTTTCTCTTTTCGAGCACGAAAGGAGAAATTTTGAATACTGTGCTGGTTGTTCTTTTCCAGGTAATAATAATAATGAGAACTTATGCATTCAAGCTTCAAAAAGATACTAAAACATCATAAAAATATCAGTAATATAGTAAATATGACTTTTTGCACTATATTTCAAATCTTCTAAAGTCATACGATAACTTTGTGTGAGAACCCCCCGAAAGTTTCAGTAATTTTTCACTAATAATCATAGAGTTGAACTCGAGAACAAAATCAGTTTAATTCATGAATGAATCGCTTGTGAAGTGCATTAAATGATTCACTGAAAAGATTCAACTCACTCAAAAGATTCATTCACATTGCTACTTCGAGCATGAACAAAGGAAAAGACGTAAATGTTGAGCTTTTCCTCATAAAAATTCCCCATAAACTATTACATGACTCTAGAAGACTTGAGAATACAGTGCATAGGTCATATGGACATCTTTTATGATAGTTTTACAATGTTTTTGTTTTTATCTAAAAAGTTCAATTCTATTTCATTAGCTATGTTTCTATCACCCTGTTTTATGTGCATTTTGAAGTATCGCATCAGAAACAAGTGATGGAAAGGGCAAATTTGCGAAAAAGGGTTAAGGTCTCTGCACACTGAGTCCGAAATTTTCGTATGCGTTTTTTCGTATTCGAAATCCTAAAAATTCGTCACGCACAGAAACCTTGCACACTGAGTCCGATGCGTATTAATTAATCCGTTGCGAAAAAATTCACAAAACAGCACTAAATGGAGTCTTCAAGCAGTGAGGATGATTTTGTTGTCCTCTTGCTTCTTAAAAAAAGAAAAAGAAAGGAAATATTGGGTCCATCCGATACTGAGATAGAGAGGAAGGAGAGTTCCCCCTCCTTATTAAGGAGCAGCGGGATTATCACGGGCGATTCAAAGTTTACTTCAGGATGTCAGTGGCTCAGTTTGATGCTTTTGCTAGCGATACTAGAGCCACATATTAAAAAGAAGACCACCAATTTTTGTGAACTCAGTGTGCAAGGATCTATATACAGTGCTTTGTGCTTTGGATGAACGTGACAATCGCCATTCTGGATTTTGGCGTTCGCTTGTACGGTGGCTCTGAACTGTCAAAACACCTCTTAAAATGCTTGCTACGGATGCGAAAAACGGATCCGGAAACATTACACGTGACATAACGTGAGGTCGTAATTATTTTTTAACGTGCGAAAATTTCGGACGAAATTTTCGGACTTAGTGTGCAATGACCTTTAATGCGAATAATGGGAGATGCCGAATAAATTCCTCTGTGTGTATCAAAAAGTTATTTGTGCTATGGGACGACATAACCTGACTAACCAGCGGACAGATCTTGTTGCTCGGCATCTGAAATGTTCTTATGCTCAATCTAAAATTCTAAGTATTTATTGTCTTATACGAACGACTGCGTTCCCAAACATCAGCATCCACCTCCGAAAGCATTGTCTCTACATTTACTGTTTCGTCTGCTCGCTCTGAGGCGCAAGTAATTTATTATGTATGAAAATTATTATATTCAGTGCCGTCTCCTTCATTTCTTAGTGATATTTAGTGCCAGTTTATCAGGAAGATGATTTTGTTCTTTTGACTCGTTAGATGGAAACAGTGCTTTTTCGCAAATGTTTTATGCGATATTCCAATTGTGCGCATAAGTTCAATTCGCAACTTTGGATGGAAACCCAGCTATTGTTATAAAAAGAACTAAACAAAAAAAGTATTCTTTTGTGTTCCAGAGAGGAAAAACTCAAGAGAGATTTGCAATGGCATCAGGGTGAGCACATGGTTTTCATTGTTGGGTGAATGATCCCTATAAACCATAACTTTGAATACATTCCTACTTATATTCCCAGAGAGTGGTCAAACACCTCAAAGCCATGGGTTATAGCACCTTAGGATGAGGGTTTGTGCACCATGTGAATGTAGTTTTTTGAATTTAACACAGCTTATCTCACCTTTATCACCTCTCCGGCATTGTGTCCCAGAAAAGCAATGGTGTGATCATTCTCGACAGCCACGGCCACCGCGGTCAGCAGGTTCTGCCTGATGAAGACGGGATTGGCCTTCAAGGCAAACTCCTGTCGACTGGCCAATGGAGACGGGAGAAAATCGGCTCCGCACTTGTAATGGTTCACAATGTCTTTCTGCAAGACAACAAATAGTTAAGGGAAACAGACACTAAAATAAACATGACATCAAAATGTACTATTTATACGCTACTGGCCTAGCCTTGTTAATCTTTCATCAAAATATAATAACTTGCTCCAGCTCTAAAAAATTATTCCTAGTATCTTCTTTCACTGCATCACAGAAGTTAAATGGGTTATAAAAGAGCACATTTTGTAAATCTCTACCCTTCGGGTGCTGTATGTTGAGCACATAAAAATCATTAGTTCTTGCTGCAGTTTTCCCAAAACACACTTTTAACCAGGATAATTTCAGGATGTAAGCAGTAGTGAAATCACTCAAAAATGTGGAGCGTGTTTACATGAAAGTTTAAAAAAATAAACCTTTTTAAAAATTATAATTCAGTTTCAAAGGGTTTGATCAACAGATCAAATCATCTACAAAGTTTGATCTTAAATTAATATAAAAATATTATATATATTTAAAGCTGCAGTCCGTAAATTTTGCCTCTTTGTCGCCATCTCTGTTTGAAAACCTGCAATTGCAGCTGTTTGCGGAATTATCTTCCTTGCGTGGGTTGTGCGCCAGCATGGCTCCAGCGCGAATGAATCTAATGTTTTGAGGAGTATGTGTGCGTAGCAGTCAGTCACCGCACCGGTGTGGATATTGTACTTTGCACTCACAGATTCTAGCCTACGTCTTGGAATATATGACCCAAGTAAGAATTTTCACCGTATACTGTAATCTGAACAAGTAAATTACAATTCAAACTGGTTGTCTTTAAAATACAAATCTTGTGTAATCCCACGCTATCTGTAATCAGAAGCACATTTAAAACTGGAATATAATTTAATTTTATTCACATGCATTTCATAAACACATAATCCTTTCTGGATTACAATCCGCAATCAAAATGATACATTTAATTTTTCCAGCTGCTGTGAGAAAAGGCTATAAACGATCGGCCACCTGCAGGATCCTCACATGTGATAGCCTAGTAGCCGGGACAACTTCTTTATGTTCACAGACGTGACGTAATGACGTGAATCAGGCTAATGTAAGGCGATAGTTTTGAACACTGGCTGGTTATGTACTTGCTCAATAATTTGTAACCAAAAAAAGGACTGCAGCTTTAAAATAATCTTAAATATATGTTATATAATTAATATATAATATACTGTATATGCTATAACTAAATAATTACATGTAAATAACGGGAATCAATGTAGAAATAAAATTAAATAAAATATATAAAATATAAAATTAAATAAAATTAAATAAAAAAAAATTTAAGCTAAGCTAAACACTGTCAGTTGTTAAACTGGCAAGAAATACATTTTCCACTTTGATCAATGTTATGAAAAGCTGCTGCTTACATCATGTTTGACACATGGATCATCTTTACTGGACGTGGGATACATACACAGAGCTGATTCGGTGGCCCCTTCCTCTGAGCTAGCCACCACAAACAAGACTTTATCCCATTCCCGGACATTCCCATACTCTCCGGATTCGGACATGGCCTGAGCCAGCTCTTTCCCCGGGTCTGTCAAATATGCGGCCTGGACTTTATTGTAACGATTCTTCACACCACAACTAAGCTGAAGCTCCGTGTATGAATAATAGTGATTGTCATTCTCGCAGAGGCGCGAAACGAAAGTAAAGTTCTTGTTGTCTGTTCCGCCGAGAGTGCGTGAAAAGAAGAAGTAGACAAAGTTGTCATTTTTGAAGGTGAAGCGGAAGTCGTGAAGATACTTGGGCACGAAGGGAACAGCCTGGACCGTAGACGCCTCGATGATGCTCTCGAACACGACCCAGTCGCGGTAGTTCTGCACGATTCTGGTGCTGATGAGTTTGGAGCTGTCCATGCTTCCGTAGCCCTTCCCGACTAAAAAGACGCTGAACGGTTTATCGTCAATTTCAAGCGTGGCCATGACTCCTACCACGGAAACGTGCTCTTCTGTGCTGGCGGCATAGGTCCGCTCCCCTTTGCTGTCGCTGTAGTATATCTGCTCTTTGACATTGGTGAGGTTGAGCAGAGAGCAGATTCCTCGGTATAAGCTCCCACAGACTATCAGCGACCCGTTATCCGAATGAACCAGCAAGAGTTTATTGGTGTTGTTGGTGTCTTTCAGGTCCTGACAAGTAGACACCGGAGGGGTGCAACCCCTCGCATCTTTCTTGGGCCCCGTTTCAGCTCTGGCCTCAAGATACAATGAAGAGTTCAACTGATAAATGGCATTGACAGCACCCAGGTAAACACGGCCAGTCTGTGGGTCCTGTGCCACATTATTGATGGGCGTATCTGTGGAAAACTCCAGTATGGGCTCTTCAGAAGATGCAGTGGTTACTTGTAGCACCAGTAGGACCGCTGGTAACCAGGTGGCCATTGCTGGAAAAAGAAAGAGTTTGAATTAGGACAAATGACAAAATGCAAAGTTCAGATGTTGTGGTGTCAATTTGTTGGGGCATTGAATTGCGTGGTTAAGCAAGTATAAAATTGAGGTTAATTAGTAGTGCATGCTAATTACATCACTATTACTGTTGCTCATATGCTTTAGAACCGTAAAAACATTGTAGCAACCACCCTAGCAACACCCTAGAAACCACCCAGAAAACATAAACACTTACTAAAAATCCCAGCTACACTCAAGCAACATCCTAGCAACCCCCAAAAACACCACAGAAACTTCCTAGAACAACCACCCAGAACATCATAGAAAACCCCTTGAACACCATAGCGAGCCCCCAAAACATCACAGAAATCCAATAAAACATTCCAGCAACACGCTACCAACCCTCAGAATGCTTTGGCAACCTCCTAGAACATACTCGCAACACCATAGAAACTCATAGAAACTACATTGAACACCCTGGAAACCACCCAGAACACCTTTGGCAACTTCTTAGAACAACCCAAAACCGAAATCCACTAAAACATTCTAGCAGCATCCTAACAACCTCCAGAACATAAAAACTCACTAGAACATCAAAGAAATCCCATAGAATACCATAGCAACCACCTAGAACACCTTAGCAACACCCTAGCAACCACCCAGAAATCTACTTGACAAATAAAAACAAAAACAAAAAACAAACACCCAATAAAACATCATAGCAACTCTTGAGCAACATCCTAACAACCCCTGGCCCTGGACACCATTGAAACTGTTAAGAACAATGACTCAGAACATAATAGCAACCACACAGAACATCCTAGCAACCAGCAAGGTATCCACTGCTGTAAAAGAGAAAGGTGAAAAATGAAAAAGTGTCCACAAAGTGAACACACAAACACATGAGCACTACAACAGTTGGTGAAGGTCACTACAGGTGGATTTGACCACAACGCTCAATCTCTCAGCCCATTCATCCCTTCGGAGAAACATTCTTCAAATTAAAAAGCCTGACGAGGCTCAAACCTGGCCGGCAGTTTTATGATGTTAACCTGCCATTCCCTGGAGTTCCATCGACGCAGGGAAGTGATAATGCACTCACCCTGAGGGTTGAGTTAATTTCAGCTCTCGAATTCATTTACATAAAAACCCCTGCCCTTCTATTGGCAATTTTCATCTTTTTTCCACCATCTCCCTGCTGATCACGAAGCTCATTTATTACAAATTCCATTTCTTCACGTAAATGTAGCTGCCCTTTTTAGTTCATACCCTTAAACAATGCTTTTTAATTTGGAATGGTGGCTTAAATTGGTTTATGTCGCTCGTCCTCTTTTCGGGAAGTGGTTTGTTATTCTTTTACTTTGTCCTGAGGACGTTTTTGCACTTTTTTTTAACTTGTATTGCAGCAGTTTAGGTGGAAATCAGGTGTAGATTGGTGCTATAGTTGCAAAGTGTGACCAATCATCCAATGAGATTTCTGCAATGTCTCAATTGTTTCTCCTAGACAGTAAAGAGACTTCTTAATGTGTCTGGAAGTGTTACTGACACTGTAGAGAAGAAACAACGCAAATGAGATATCTTGTAACGTCTCAATTGTTTTTCCTAAACAACAAAGAGATTAAATTGAGAGAAAATTGAGACTTTTGCTTGTGTCCCAAAGTGAAAAAGAAATCACAAATGAGGTTTCTGTAACATCTCAGATGTTTCTCCTAAACAGCAATGAGTTCAAATGAAGACCAAATTAAGTATTTTGCTTATGAATGAAACTGAGAGCAGATTAAACTGAAAGCAAATTGAGACTTTTGCTTCTGTCTACAGTGAGACTGAACCTGAAAAAGAGAAAAATCATGAAGATCTCCAATCTCTCAACTGATTCTCCTAGAAAGTAAAGATATTAAATGGACAGATACTGAAGACTTTTTCTTGTGTCCACAGAGTGTGACTAAATGGAGAGCAAATGGAGACTTTTTCTTGTTTTTGAAAGCATGAATGATCCTATTTGTAAAGACAAACCACCAATGAAATCTCTGTTATATCTTAATTGTTTCACTCAGACAGCAATTCAATTAAGAGCATCTTAAAGTATGTTTCTTAAACTAAAGAGATGAAACGGATAGATACTCAAGACTTTTTCTTCACCAATAAGACTAAGGACCAGATTTACTATCAGCTTGCGTCAGCTCAAACCCTCATTTTGCGTTAAAAAAACTACTGTCAGAATTGACTAAAGACACGCAGTGGGAAATAAGCGCTGAAAAGGTGTGGACAGTTATTTTTGCGACTCACCTTATTGAATATGCATTTGTAGGAGTTTCCCTTTCGATCTGTACATTTATGGGAGGAGGGTATTTAAATCATGCAACATGATTTAGATTTGTGCTTATCAATTCACTGGTATTTGCGGCATTATTTAATGCCCCAAAAAAGCATGTCTTAAAGCAGGTGGTATTTTGCGGTAGTTTACTTGTCGGTAAATCACCCGCAGAATTGTCCCCTCCCATCTGCACTTTTATGGAATTGTGGTCTAACTCTAATTTGCCCTGTTTAGTAAATCTGGCCCTAAATGGAGGTCAGAAGGAGAATTTTGCTTACATGTTCTATTTGTCACATTATTCACTTGAGAAAAATACAATAGTAATCTTATGAGCCTCCTCTAAACATTTAGAAGAGATCTCAACAATTTCTCTGTGACTTGAAGTCTCCCAAAGCCAAATAATCTGAGCTGCCATCCACATCTTCCCTATCTCCTTCTCTATTTGTGCCTGTTTCAGGAATCTGAGGAGAAACATCGAGGATAAAGTTGATCCTTCAATGTCTCATTTGTGTCTATTACTTTTGGAGAAACATCTCATGCAAAGTTGATGCTGAAACCTCCAATAACCTTCCTGAGAAGCACCAATCTGTGAGCAATCAAATTTTGCTCAGAGATTTACTTTGGGATTGGGTTTCGGAGCACTATAGAAGCTAAGACCATCTCCATGCATCTGCCTGCAGGTGCTTGAAAGGAATCACATAATATTTAACCTCTAATCTAAGAAAGACAAATGACAGCATTTACTGACAGCGCTAGACCTGAAAGGACATTTCAGCAGCTCTAACTCAATACTGAGCTCATGGACACAAAGGAAATGGGACGTGGACATATAGATCAGCGACTTCGCTTAAGAATCACACATATATCTTCAGGGATCCAATTACCCTGACGTGTGTGTTCGTAATGCAGGACAGAAGGTCAAGACACACTGGCCTGCGTCCATTAATTCTGTTATTGCCGTCAGTGCGGAGAGCAGCCTTGGAGAAAACTTAGCCATCTGTCTCAATTAAGGCAGACGACAAAGCGCAGGATTCAAATGCTAATTTGTAGGGGTGTTGAGATTCTTGGTTAAGTGAGTATAAAGGTGAGGTGAATTAGTAGCGCTTGATAGATCAAACACTTTTACTATTGCTCAAACTTTGGGTGTGTCCAACAGACATGAACCTCAAACCTCATGTGGTTTATTGAAAATAGGTACGCTGTTACTTATATAAGCAATCAGACTTACAATTTGCAACCACAGAAACCACTTAGAACATCCTGGAAACGACCCAGAATATTCTAAAAAGACCATAGAACCATAGAAACCTCTTAGAACACTAACAACTACCCAGAGCACACTAGAAACCCCCTAGAGCCCCTTAGAACACTCTAGCAACCACCCAGATCACCTACCTTGGAAACCGCCCTTGAATACCCTAGCAACACCCTAGAAACCACATAGAACATCACAGCAACGTCACAGAACACCCTGAAAACCCTTTAAAACAGCCTAGAAACCACCTAAATCATCCCGAAACTCCCTTTAATCCCCCAGCAAACACCAATGGCTTGGTAACCTCCTAAAGCACCCTAGCAACCACCTAGAACACCACAAAAGAACATCAAAACAACTTCCTAGAACATCCAAGCAACCACCAAAAACACAACGGAAACCCATTAAAACATCACTAGCAACCTCCATGTCGTCATAAAAAAAAAAACACCAGAACATCCTAGTACTCTAGAAAGCCCCTAGAAACACCCTAGTAACAACACAGAACACCATGGAAACACCTTAGAACACTGTAGAAACCACTCAGAACACTCCAGAAATCCCTTAGAACTCCCTTTCATGACTCAGATCACCCTAGCAACCATCCATAACAGCCTTGAAATAGCTTAGATCACCCACCTTAGTAACCACCGAGAATACCCTAGCAACCACTCAGAACAGCTTGGAAACTCCCTGTAACACCCTAGGAACAGTCCGGAATCTCCCTAGAACACCCATGATACCATATAGAAAAGCCTACCAACACCCTAGCAACCACTCACTGTAGAACACCCCCACAATCACCTAAAACAGTCTAGTAATGGCCCCTAGCAACCTAAAAATGTCCTAGAACACCCTAGCCTAGCAACCATTCATAACACCATGGAAATGCCTTAGAACACTGTAGAAACCACTCAGAACAGCCTAGAAATCCCTTAGAACCTCCCTTTATTACCTTTGTAATGACAAAGATCACCCTAGCAACCATCCAGAACAGCCTGGAAACTCCCTAAAACACAGTTGATACTATATAGAACACCCTAGCAACCACTTACTGTAGAACACCCCAGAAATCACCTAGAACAGTCTACTAACGGCCCAGAGCAACCTAAAAATGTCCTAGAACACTGTAGAAACCACTCAAAATGCCCTAGAAATCCCATAGAATTTCTTTTCATTTCTTTAGTAATGACCCAGATCACCCTAGCAACCACTGAGAACACCCTGGATACACTTACGTTCACTACAATGAAAATACAGTTGAAATTATCACAGTATAGGAAAACAAGACTGCTTTAAAAAGACAGTTCAGTTGAACTGTTTGGTTACCCACATTCCTGAAAATATCTACTTTTGTGTTCAACAGAAGAAACAGACTCATACAAGTTTGGAACAAGTGGAGAGTGAGTAAATGTTGACAATTTTCATTTTTGTGTGAACTGCCCCTTTAAATTTGTTCACTGATGACAACTTACTGAGTGTGTTTACATGCATTATCTTGCATACTTAATGGCCTAACATCTAAGGTCAAGTGTTGAGTATACATTATACTCTGGTTTTATTAAGTACATATACATATAAATACATGATTAAACATTATCACATGACACAACATGTATCCCCCCCCCACCCCACTGAAGTGCACTCCAAACGAATAGCTGATATCTGGTGCAAATCTGCTTCTTGGCTGAAGGGCGAAAAAATAAAAGGCTTCAACGAGCCTCGGCACTCCCTTGTTTAAGCAAGATGAAAGACAAAAACCTTTTTATTAAAACATGCAAAGGGAAACTTTTCCCTGACACAAACTTCTTCGAGAGATAGAGTCTTTAAACTCTGATTAGGCCGACCGAATTCCTGCCTGTTCTCTCTCATTGTACGGCATGTAGCTTCAAAGATTCATTCTCTTATGCATGCAAATTGCTCACATCCAACCCCAAAAACCGTCTGTTGCCATACAAATTCCCTCAGATGTGTGGTTATAGGTCATCGCGCGCGATCTGGTCTCCTGTCCCCATGCGCCGGGCACTTTCATCCATCACACGCGCCGCTAATCTGGCTGCTAATCCTGAAATTTGCGCAGGATCAAAGTGCCGCGGCTCAACATCACGCAATACCGGCGCAGCAGGGCTCAACAGCCGCTGAGGCCTGCTCCATCACGCCCCCCGCCACATCAGAGATACATCGAGGGCCGACGGATAACTCCTCCTACCTCTTTACCTGAGGATAGATGCTGAATTAGCCGAGGGCAAACGTGGTCTCAAAACGTGTCTGATATATAATAACCAAACTAGTAATGCGCTAATGAAGCAAAAACATCTGGAGGAATCCGAGCGGGGAGCCAGGAGTGTTAAATTATAACTGTACTGAAGAACAGAGGGGTTTACCTCCAGGAGAGAGACAGAGAGAGAGAAAAGAAGACTCATTAGCGTAGGTTTATTATTGCCTGAGAGAGATAATCCTGTTTTCTCCTCAGTCAGGCGAAGGAACAAAACACCTTCGGCTCGGAGCTGTTACGAAACAGGCGTCTGTGGGAAAAATGGCCTTGTTAGATCTCGCAGGCTTGTTCAGATTCGCCGCGTGCCACTTCAAGGGAAGTCCGCATGTGCCTTTCACCTGGGCCCCTGAAGATTACAGGATGCAGTCAGGTTCAAGCCTTCAAGTGCACAAAAAGCCACATCTCAAGCAGAAAGCAGGGACTCAAACACTGATTGGTTATTGTAGTTATTGTAATAACTACAAATTATATCAGGGTTGCCAACTTTTAAGTTCAGCTTGGAGTGAGATCTCGATTCAATATCAATTCACGTGTATATACTGTATATATAAGGGGATAAAAATATTTTGTTGAATGCAGTTGAATGCCTTTTTTAGCACTATTTTAAACTTGGTTTAAATTCAGTATTTGCTTGCATTCATCGTGTGTAATTATGCGAGTATCATTAAAAAAAGGATGTAAGTTATTACATTTTTTTAATTTCTCATTTAGAAATCTAGTGTTTATTCATATCTAAATATTTATTCAAATGAAGAACTTAAAAATAAGTAAGCAGGTATGACCTGCAATATTCTAGATATATTTAGTAAAGAGCCATACAGAAAAAAATATTTAAAGAAAGAAAGAAAGAATAATGAAATATTGGTATTTATTTCTGAAAGAAAGGAAAATAAATAAAAATAAACACACAAATAATAATAATAATAATAATAATACAATAAAAAAATAAAAATTGATATTATTGAAACAATAATTGATAAACTAATAATAATTTCACAGTCTGATTCCCAGTAATGTCCACTCAATAATAATAATAATAATAATAATAATAATAATAATAAAATGAAGTAAATGAAATAATAGAACATTTCCAGTCTACATCCAAGTAAATGCCCTCAACTAATGAATGAAAATAATATTAAAACAAATTAATAATGAAAATAAATAAATACATTTTCTGAATAAAGGTAAACTCCCCCAAAATATACACACGATATACGCCTCAATCGTGTCTTCTGCGCAAGTTCAAAAATTTTAGCTCGAGCTGAAAATTCGCATGATGCGTTGTCGCGCAAGCCAATCAGCAAAGAGCTTATTGAAACGTCCAGTTTGACACGTCTGCTTGTATCAGAAAATGTGGTTACACTTTACTTGAAGGGGTGTGCATAAGACTGACATGACACCTTCATAATCATGACATGACACATGTCATGAATATGAAGGAGGTTTTATGCATGTTTATGACAACTGTCATTAAGTGTCATTCGCTCAGTTATGTCATTTTTAATTCAAATATGACATTATTTGACCTAACCCTACCCTTACCCCTAACCATAGCCCATAACAAAGACATCTCAAACAATGTAATTTTTGCATTAAAAATTACATAACTGAGCGAATGACACTTAATGACAGTTGTCATAAACATGCATAAAAACCCTTCATATTCATGACATGTGTCATGTCATGATTATGTAGGTGTCATGTCATGATTATGAAGGTGTCATGTCAGTCTTATGCACACCCCTTCAAGTAAAGTGTAACCGAAAATGTTTTTAAAATTGTTTTTATGTTTTCATTTGCGCGAGTGATGCAAAACCATCCCGTGAGTAACGCGATATAAATATTTGCTTCGCATTTGGTGTGCACACACCATTAAAAGTAGCCCAAAAATGAAAGAAAAAGAAAAGAATGAAATAATGACAACAAAAAAATACACTGAAATAATGGTACCTCCCTTGTGTAGAGTGAGGGGATGTTTTCATTTTAGCACTGGATAGTATAGAACAATGAGCAATTAATTTTTGATTAATTCTCCTAGAGGAAGACTGCGCATTGTTAGTATACAAGCATTAAGATGTCAGCCTCAAAGCCAATAGACATGATTTCATGGCTTTTTCACAAAAAGAAAGAGAGAATGACTCACAGTTGTTTTCAAGAGAAAATGAAGAGCACATTAAATAAATGAAATCACAGAGCTGGATGTGGTCAGCGTGGAGTCAACACCTCTGAAAGTTCCTGTCACAGACTCCATTGAATTTCCATAAGAGTGATTATCCCGACTGCCTCTTCATTTATTTTCATTTGATGGAGCGCACAAGCAGTTGGCCATGGCGAACGGGCCGGCGGTGAGAGCCATTAACAAACTGGCCGGAGGACTAGAGCGTGGCAGGAGCGCACCGTGCCCATCCACGTTTGGGCTCATCTGAGCGTTTATTGTTCCACTCAACGCCGCCGACAGATGTGTTCCTGCACACACACGGATCCGTCTGCATGCTGGGATTGGATCCAGCTCTTACTGGTCCTCTTTGCACCTTCTGGCTGAGCGGGATCTCCGCTGGGAACGCGGGCATTGTGTGTGGACGGCGGACACAGCTGGCCCAGGCCAAACAAGATTAAATATGGAACGGTGGAGAGAAATTCTCCGCCAATCCAATTCGATTATCCGTCCATCCTTTCCAATTTCTCATTTCTTTTCCCCTCATTTTCCAGTCACACACTTGGAACTATTGTGACGCCACAGTGAATCTATTACACACCTTATTGTCTCTAATGATGTAGCTTTGCATCTAATAAGTCAGTGGAACCGTGAAGCTGGATTCTTCTACTACGCCTCCATTTTACAGAGAACTGAGAGGAGTTTCTCATTTTTTGCCTTTTGGATAGATTTATTGATGGGAATAATGCTAAGACGATGTGAAATTCTGTCTAAATAAAAACAAAAGCCCCCCACCCTCCCAAAAAATGAATGAATGTATGAATGAATGATTGAATGAATGAATGAATCAATCAATAAATAAACGTAATAGTAATAACAAATAATGTAGTTTGGTCATTGCAAAACAAAACAAAACAAAACAAAAAATAAGTAATGAAAATAAAAATTAATAATAACAATAATTTCACAGTCTGAATAAAAGCAAAAGCACAAAAATAACAACAATAATAAAATAATGTTGAAATAACAATAATAACAATAATTTCCCAGTTTGAAAATGATAATACAAGAAATAAAATGAATAATTTCTTAATAATAAATACTATTTGAAACAATAGTATATATATAATAATAATACTTATATATTAAGTTAAATTAAATTAGTTAAATTAAGTTA
Organism: Sinocyclocheilus anshuiensis; assembly: GCF_001515605.1. Taxonomy (NCBI): domain Eukaryota; kingdom Metazoa; phylum Chordata; class Actinopteri; order Cypriniformes; family Cyprinidae; genus Sinocyclocheilus; species Sinocyclocheilus anshuiensis. The sequence continues at coordinate 50,380 of NW_015555741.1, read as the reverse complement.
AAAGTTAATTACAAAAAACATGAACTAAATGATGAATAAAGAGAAAAAACTAAATAATGATCATTTCCAAGTCTGAATAAAGGTAAAAGCATGCACACGTACAATAAATAATAATAATAATAATGAAAAAAATGGTAATTTCTCAGTCTGAAAAAGATATTAAAAATAGAAAAACAACAATAAGAAAAAATGAATAAAAATGTAATAATAAAACAATGAAAATATTAAATAATAGTAATTACCAAGTCTGAATAAAGGCAATCAAAAACGTGTGTGTGTATATACTGTACATATATTCATACTGTACATTACTCTGTATATGACATAGAGAGTAATACATTACCGCAGGATTTTTCTGAGGTGTCTGAAATTTAAGTATAAGTTTAAAAAGAAGAGTGTTTTGAGTTTGAATTTTTTTATGTATTCTGAGAATATAACAAAATAAAAGTTCAAGTTCAACAGCACTTAAAGGGTTAGTTCACCCAAAAATGAAAATTAGGCTGTGTTTTACTCACCCCCGAGGCATCCTAGGTGTATATGACTTTCTTCTTTCAGACGAATCCAGTCGGAGTTATATTAAAAATTGTCCTGGTTATTCCAAGGTCTATCATTGCAGTCAGCAGGTGTTGCAGTGCTTCAGTCCAAAAGAAGTGAAATAAAAAGCCCCCATCCATAAAAAAATGTCTCACACGGCTCCGGGGGGTGAACAAAGGCCTTCTGTAGCGAATCAGTCATATACACCTGGGATGCCTCGGAGGTGAGTAAAACACAATTTTCATTTTTGGGTGAACTAACCCTTTAATAAAACATCCAATGACGTGGTCAATGTGGCACACAGTACTACTGTCTGAAACAATTATTGTTGCATATTACATATTGTAGGCACAGTACACTGTTCCAAATATAGCACAGGAGAGAGAAAGGAGGAGGGCAAGCTTTTGTTTAGCTTGTGAAATCAGGGTCAAAGGTCAGAGACGAGTAGTGACTGAGCTCTGGATGTGTGTGTGTTTGTAGACTCTTCCAAACGTCAGATCGTGCCTGTAACACCTGTGCGCTTTGAACTCGAGACCTGCACTCCCGTGGGAGCGCACCCAACGCAACGGTGCAGCGCGGGACAACTCTTGATGGGCAAGTGCGGGCGGGAAGAGACTCTTGTGTGTGCGGGATGCGGGAGAATAAAATGATTTGCGGGACTCCTGCAAAATAGAAATGATCTAAACATAAAATGTGCTAAACATATAAATTGCTATTAATGTGTTGCACAAAAGCAAAAAGAACAACTAATAACATTAAAATGATTAACATGTGCAAGCTAGGCAGAGTTTCTATTTATAACACGTGTTTAAAGGGTTGTGCAATGTAGCCAATCACAGACATAGCTGTTGATTTCTGGAACGCAATGGCCAACCAGAGGTGATTAAGTTAGAATCCACTCACCGCAGTGCTGAAATTGCGTGCTCATGAATCGTCTCATTTTAACACAAGAAGTGTAGACATTGTGAAAGATTCATTGTGCATATGTTCATTGTGTTATAACTAGGGATGCTCCGATCCGCCTTTTTTGCCTCCGATACCAATTCCGATACCTAGGGTTTGGTATTGGCCGATACAGATACCGATACCGATCCGATACCAGTGAAGTTTTTTTCCCCCATTTAAATAAATGTAGAATTTATATACAGTGGGTACGGAAAGTATTCAGACCCCCTTCAATTTTTCACTCTTTGTTATATTGCAGCCATTTGCTAAAATCATTTAAGTTAATTTTTTTTCCTCATTAATGTACACACAGCACCCCATATTGACAGAAAAACACAGAATCGTTGACATTTTTGCAGATTTATTAAAAAAGAAAAACTGAAATATCACATGGTCCTAAGTATTCAGACCCTTTGCTCAGTATTTAGTAGAAGCACCCTTTTGATCTAATACAGCCATGAGTCTTTTTGGGAAAGATGCAACAAGTTTTTCACACCTGGATTTGGGGATGCTCTGCCATTCCTCCTTGCAGATCCTCTCCAGTTCTGTCAGGTTGGATGGTAAACGTTGGTGGACAGCCATTTTTAGGTCTCTCCAGAGATGCTCAATTGTGTTTAAGTCAGTGCTCTGGCTGTGCCATTCAAGAACAGTCACAGAGTTGTTAAGAAGCCACTCCTTCGTTATTTTAGCTGTGTGCTTAGGGTCATTGTCTTGTTGGAAGGTAAACCTTCGGCCCAGTCTGAGGTCCTGAGCACTCTGGAGAAGGTTTTCGTCCAGGATATCCCTGTACTTGGCCGCATTCATCTTTCCCTCGATTGCAACCAGTCGTCCTGTCCCTGCAGCTGAAAAACACCCCCACAGCATGATGCTGCCACCACCATGCTTCACTGTTGGGACTGTATTGGACAGGTGATGAGCAGTGCCTGGTTTTCTCCACACATACCGCTTAGAATTAAGGCCAAAAAGATCTATCTTGGTCTCATCAGACCAGAGAATCTTATTTCTCACCATCTTGGAGTCCCTATGCGGGCTTTCATGTGTCTTGCACCGAGGAGAGGCTTCCGTCGGGCCACTCTGCCAAAAAGCCCCGACTGGTGGAGGGCTGCAATCATGGTTGACTTTCTACAACTTTCTCC
>NW_015555741.1:43395-47550 GCF_001515605.1 Sinocyclocheilus anshuiensis | reverse complement strand
AGAACAAAACACGGGTGTAGAAAAGACTATAAATTGTTTTTAACGTGCACAGTAACTGAAATGTAAAACTGTTAAAAGAAAGGCTCAATAACTGTTGCACAGATATAATACACTACGCATCAATTTCTCTTCCCTTTGTGCTTTGCAGTTTTTAACACGAAGCGCTTACAATGTGCGCACATTGTAAGCGCTTCGTGTTAAAAACTGCAAAGCACAAAGGGAAGAGAAATTGATGCGTAGTGTATTATATCTGTGCAACAGTTATTGAGCCTTTCTTTTAACAGTTTTAAATTTCAGTTACTGTGCACGTTAAAAACAATTTGTAGTCTTTTCTACGCCCGTGTTTTGTTCTCACAGACACCCGGTAGCAAGTAACAAAACAACATTAAACTCCGGCAAGAAGATAAAGTCCTTTTTGCAAAATCACAGACATGTATTTACAAATCAAGTATAATGGGAAAACAGAATGATCTTGGAGAGAGCTTTACCGATTGCAGTGAACCGAACGCGACCAGGGTTTAAAGGCTGAACGAATGACTGACAGCCACAGCGGAGAAAAGAGTTTGTGTGAACTTTAATGTAAGGACTTAAATATTCATATGTAGCTCACATTAAGCTATCGTATGGCTTCAGAAGTAACACAGAATAATTCGCACAATCGGGGAAAAAAAAAAAAAATCTCGGATTTGGATCGGCCCTCTCTGACCGATACCCGATCCGAGAAAAATTGCACTATCGGAGCCGATACCCGATATGAATATCGGATCGGCGCATCCCTAGTTATAACAGAGCTTTATGAGATCACGGTGAACTGAGATGTCAGCTTTTAGTGATAATAAAGGAAGCGCTGCTGGCATTCTGCCATGCCAAACCATGCACACAGCAGCCCATGCTTGCTTCTCTGTTAAAAATAACAGTGGTTTGTGAATGTTGATGCTTAGCCTAAATAACAAATATTTTATCGGGAGCATTTATGCTGGGATGTTGTGGATCTTAGGATATGTTACAGAACCATTTAATGTAAATTTCTTTGATGTGCTGAAAAAAAAAAGTCTATATAGATTACTTTTATGCGGGCTTTTGCGGGCGGGAGCGGGACAAAACATGAATGTTGCGGGCGGGAGCGGGCCAAGATAAGATATTTTTCTGCGGGAGCGGGGGGGCGCAGGACAGAATCTTGCAGGTGCGGGCCTGAAAAATCCGTCCCGCGCAGGTCTCTACTTTGAACCGCCATCAGCATCTTCAGGCACAATGTCAACACGACGAGAGCAGGAGAAATCAGATTCTCCTCCCGCTGGCTGCTAAATAAATAAAGCCAATAAAAGCTTTGCAGGTCACTGACAGTGATGCACACCGCTGCTCTGCTGGGACACGAGGACCACAAGTCCATCTACGTTTATAAATAATACACGCCATAATAACAAAGCAAACATTCACCCATTTTACCAGGGTTGTTTCACTTTTCTTTTAAAATCATATTCATAATAGTAATAATCAGAACAGCAGGGGATTTGTTCTTATATGCCAAGCACACTGCAAAACATGAGATTTCTTTAATCAGGATCTGTGTCTTTTCCACTAGAAATATGATTTTTGTGTTGTAGAGAGTGTTTTATGCAGTGGAGAGTCACGTTTAGTGGTTCTGCTCATTCTGGTTTTGGAGTCTCCGACAGCACAAAATGCTCAGCGCTCCCGAGCTGTCAGTCAAAGAGCTGCTGGGTAACTGCAATACAAACACAATTATCAGGCTGTGATGGTTCTGCATTACAGAGCCACCCCAACTCAGCAAATCCCCCCGGTTTCTTCACACTAATGAGAGCATTTAACCAGCACTGAGACACAGCGAGAGTAATACATTACTGCAGGACATTTCTGAGCTGTTTGAATTTTAACTACCAGCGTTAAAAAAAGAAGAGTGTTTTGAGTTTTGAGTATGTTTATGTGTATTGTGTGAGTGTTTCAGTGTTACAAGTCTAAAAAACTGACAATATTGCACTACTTATTTAAAAAGATTTTAATAAAAAGAAATGCTTAAAGTTACACTCTCTCTGAAGTTACCTATTCTTTAGAATTATACAAACAAAGGACGGATGGTTGGATAGATAGGATGACAAAACAGTAGAATGATAGATAGATAGATAGATAGATAGATAGACAGACAGAATGACTTGATAGATAGATAGATAGATAGATAGAATGACATGATAGATATAGATAGATAGATAGAATGACTGAACAATAGAATGATAGATAGATAGATAGATAGATAGATAGATAGATAGATAGATAGATCAACAGAATGATTGAATGACAGAACGATAGAACCAGTGTTGGGGAAAGTTACTTTTAAAAGTAATGCATTACAATATTGCGTTACTCCATAAAAAAGTAACTAATTACGTTACTTAATTACTTTTTATGAAAAGTAATGCGTTACGTTACTTTTGTGTTACTTTTTAAATCTGGACAGGGCTTGCTTGTTTGTTTTTAAAATAAAAAAGTGATATTTTTGGCAAATATAAAAGCCTTTTCACACCAAAAGTGAAATGAATAAGCCTCAGGCTGAAGGGAAAGTAAATTTACGTCCGTACAGTAGAACGCAGAAGAAAGTTCGACACACTTCAGCAATAAAAAAAGACACACAAATGTTTGTCTAGAGTAATTTTTGCTTATTAGTATGGTTGAACTGGATAATCGAAGGTCAGAAGCAAAGACATTGGTTAACAGAATTCATATTTATTTTAGAACTACAGTAACATCTTCTGATTTCTCTCAACATGGGGACAGGAGAGCTGTCAATTAATAAATTGGAAAAAACTTGCATTACTTATTTGAAAAAGTAACTAAGATATTCTCTTGTAAATTAAAAAGTAATGCGTTACTTTACTAGTTACTTGAAAAAAGTTATCTGATTACGTAACTTGTGTTACTTGTAATGCGTTACCCCCAACACTGGATAGAACGATATATAGATAGAACGATAGAACGATAGACAGTAGTGCCTCAATCCCATTGAGCTTCTCTCTCTCTCTTTCTTTGACCATTTAAGCTCATGTGCAGCTCACACACACACACACACACACTCGTTTACAAATGCATGCAAATGAAGAGTCTTGCTCACGAGCGGCCGGGACGCCGAGAGCAGCAGTTGATTAGCTCCGTGGAGACAGGCCTGACCTTTCCTTAAGATCAACATACACACGTCTGCGCTTTCTCCACATCCCTCTCCACCAAATGTCACCGCTGTAAACGAGCGGAGACACCCGCCAGTCCACTCACCCACCATCCGGCGCAGCTGCGCGGCCTCCTTTCTGTCCCCTCAGCACTTCTGAAAGTCTCCGGCCGAGCAGCACAAACTCCAACAAAAGCCACTCCACACAAAGAGGTCAGAAATAACGCACGGGAACTGCAGTGTTGTGCGCTTTCCTCTTGCGCTAAGGTGATTCTCGCGGTGTTTTTGCACAGGCCAGCAATTCTCGCACGCATTTATCTCTCGCGCACCTGGTTGGGTCCAGCACAGGTGTCATAAGGACAGTGGCTACCGGTCATGCCTGACCCTTCTTGTCATCTGCGCTAAAAATAGCTCTTCTGCAGCACTATAAGAAACCAGCGCTGCGCGCATCCAAACAGACTGACATCTGATCCTTAATTATATTTCTCTCCTGCTTTGGTGCTGGTGGGACTCATATCGCATTAGTTATGCTTTAACGACTGTCCTCCCTCTCTCTGTCCATCTCTCTGTTGATCTAGTGGGCGATAGCGGCGACTGACGTGCAGACGTGTCGGATAATTAGTTTCTGAAATCAGGGAGATGATCAGGGAGCCGTCAATCACAGCGACCGGCGGGTGGTCAGGAATCAGGCTAGCGTGGGCCATCCTCCATTCAGAGAGGCCGTTCTTTCAGTAATGCTTTTAAAAGACTTATATTTCACACCAGAGGTTCCTGATTTGGCAAGAATAAATCGACAGCCTGACAGCTGCTTTCATGATCTGGTTTTAACTCCAACTCTCAAACTCCCACTTTCTAGCAGGATAAATAAAATACCATCTCAGTATCACACAATAATGCTATTATTGATCAAAACAAGCAAGGATTCTATTCACATAACAGCAGGGCCGTCGGTAGTGGGGTGAAAGGTGGTGACGATTATAGGG
>NW_015555741.1:39072-43326 GCF_001515605.1 Sinocyclocheilus anshuiensis | reverse complement strand
TGACTGGCCGAGGCCAGCCTAAAAAGACGCTCAGGACAGTTGAAGATTTTTAATGAAAGCTTATCAATTGCACGTGTTTTTAAGCCTTGCCAAAATTAAACATTCAAAAGAGTTTCATGCATTTAAGCACAATATGCGAAAGAACTGAGTACTCGCGTGCTGTGATTGGTGCGTACACAGACAGCCAGCCAAACTGAGCTCTCCTTCGCATCCTCCTGTATCTGAACGAACAAATACACATCGCCAGTTTAAACACACAAACACAAGTCACTGTCGATGGCCTCGTGGGCAGCACGCCGACATATAGCGCTGTTGCGCTTCGGGCGTCTCGAGTTCAAGTCCCGGTTTGTGGACCTTTCCCAGATCCTGCCCCCCTCTCTCTTTCTCTCTCCCACTTTGCTTCCTGTCTAGCTACTGTCCTATCCAAATAAAGGCATAAAAATAAAAAAAAAAAAACAAACAATCAAAAACATACAAACACAAAAAGATGCGAAAAGCTTAATTTGGCACTCGTGCGCTGTGTTCAGTGCGCACGCAGACAGCCACGTCTCACAGCCCTTGAACAACAAATTGAGTTTTGCCTCTTCTTGCTCTTGAACCGACAAATCCAAAATTATGTCGAAATACCTATAGCGAAAAAATGTTTGGTTATGTCTTAAGTGAACGTAAATAGTGATGAAAGAAATCGGATGTGTATCATTATATTGGATACACTGGGCCAGATTTACTAACAGCTTGCGCCAGCACAAACTGTCTTTTGCTGTTAAAATAGTACTGTCAGGATTTACTAAAGACGCGCAGTGAAGAATTAGCTCTGAAAAGGTGTGGGCAGTTATTTTTGCGCCTGACCTTATTGAATATGCATTTGTAGGAATTTGCCTTTCAGATGCAAAATTTATCGGAGGAGAGTATTAAAATGAATCACGCTACGTGATTTACTAACGTTTGCGCTCGTCAAATTACTGGTATTTGCACCATTATTTAACGCCCAAAAAAAGCATGTCTTAAAGCAGGCGCTAATTTGCGCTGGTCATTATGGAAATTATCTAACTGTGTCTCTTAACCGTGGCTTGTGTAATGCAAACACATACCAGCTTCATCACTGTGTCTGTCACGCGACAGACACATAGAGGACCTACAATAATGTACAGTATTTGAAAAATAATGTGTTTTTTGAACATTAAAGCATGTTAACATATTCTGTTACACCAAATACACAAAATAACGATCTTTAAAAAAGCATCATATGACCCCTTTAATGTGTGCATTGTTAGTAAATCATCCGCAGAATTTTCCCCTCCCATTGGCGCTTTATTGGAATTTTACTATCTGTTAATGTTAATCCAAGAAATTAAATGAGAGAAAATCACTCACTGCTCTTTACTGAATTACTTTGCAGTTTTAACAAGAATTAATCTATATTCATTTATACGGAGAAGACTATGCAATGATATTTTACATTTGATTATTCGGTTTCTGTACCTGGACACCTACAAACTTGAAAAAACTTAAACATTGTTTAATTTGTATCTTTGTTCTATTTACAGCGGGTAAAATAAGTATTTTATTTTATAAGTACCATTTTTCCCAATAAATATATTTCTAAAGGTGCTGTTGACTTGAAATTTTCACCAGATGTCGGTAACAACCTAAATAATCCATACATACAAAGAAAACAAAACAAATAAGTTCAGAAATTAAGTTCTGTGTAATAAAATGGAATGACACTGGGAAAAAATATTGAACTACTGAAATTAATTCAATACTTCATACAAAAGCCTTTTGTTGGTAATGACAGCTTCAAGAAGCCTCCTGTGTGGAGAAGCTAGTCGCATGCATTGCTCAGGTGTGATTTTGGCCCATTCTTCCACACAAACAGTCTTCAAATCTTGAAGGGTCTGTGGGTCTCTATGAACTGATCGTTAGTTTTTATTTTCTATTGGATTCAAGTCAGGTGATTGGCTGGCCATTCTAGGAGCTTTACTTTCTTTCTCTGAAACCAATCGAGAGTTTCCTTGGCAGTGCTTGGGATCATTGTCTTGCTGAAATGTCCACCCTTGTTTCATCTTCTGTGGGTCTCTATGAACTGATCGTTAGTTTTTATTTTCTATTGGATTCAAGTCAGGTGATTGGCTGGCCATTCTAGGAGCTTTACTTTCTTTCTCTGAAACCAATCGAGAGTTTCCTTGGCAGTGCTTGGGATCATTGTCTTGCTGAAATGTCCACCCTTGTTTCATCTTCATCATCCTGGTAGGTGCTGGGACTGAACCAGCTAATAAGCAGCTAATATTAATTTCCACTGACAAGGGGTAGGATTGCTTTCTAATTACTAATAGATTTCAGCTGGTGTCTTGGCTTTCCATGCCTTTTTGCACCTCCCTTTCTTCAATACTTTTTCCCCTGTGTCATTCCATTTTATTACACATAACTTAAATTTTGAACGTATATGTTTTGTTTTCTTTGTATGTATGGATTACTTGGGTTGTTACCGACATCTGGTGAAAATTTCAAGTCAACAGCACCTTTAGAAATATATTTACTAGGAAAAATGGTGATGTGTTCAATATTTATTTTACCCGCTGTATTTATTTGTACTATTTACACGATTTCAAACAGGGCCCACAAGTACAACCTGCACTGGGGCCCTGCAAACCCCAGCTTCGGCCCTGCATTACAGGCTCGAGAGTGAAATGAACAGTGCATATCCATAATCACAAGAGCATTATTTGTTATTAGATTGTTCATGCTTTTTATTCTGGTCTGCTTGGAAGTGAAAGGCAGGTTGCAATACAATAAAATTAGATGAATGTTCCCATTATAATCAACAAAGTTGTCTACACTGCACGCTCACTGGTTAATAAAGAATGGGTGTCGATAAATAAATGTGGTCAGATGTGCGTTATGCTTAACTTGAAATGCATTTCAAGTTGTGACTTCATACTTTAAGGATTTTTGAATGAGAAGTTTCTGCAACTTCTGTCTGTAGTTTCCACTAAAAGTGAGATCAAGTTTACTGTTGTTCGGTGAAATTTTGCAGGCGAAATCTAGTCGTTTTAATAGGAATCCACGCGATCGGAAATTTCGTGTGAGGATGAATGACTACCCCACAGAGGTTCGTTCAGATTCGTCACGCTGACCAAAATAAATCTGCTTGGTTTAATAGTCACTTCTGTGTGAGTTGTGCCTCACGCATTGCTATAGAAATAGACGTTTTTTGCTAGCAAAATTTTGAGTTTCACAGAGCCACAAAATCCTGTCTTTCATCATATGTTCCCTTTAAAGGCAGAAAAGTCTTAAGGATGTGATACGAGACAGATTTCAATCGACTTTTACAAATGAAATTTCAGAAATTAAAGCCGTCTGAGACGTACCTGAGAACTCCCTTTATTGTGCTGCCACTGTTTTAAATAAGTGCTTAAATTTCCCACATGACTAAACTGAGACAGATATGATCACACACATATGTGTTATCCCATCATATCTGGCCTATAAGGAAAGGTACTAGGGCTCAGGTGGGTTTGGGCAACATCAAAGCCAGGCTTTAGCCGACACGCTACTGTTAAAATCTCCATTGATGCTCAACCTGGGCTCGGATAACCGCCGGTCGCTTGCTCTCGTTCCCCAGCATTTATCTCTGCGGCCTTCTGCTGATAATTACAGCGCACAAACACGGCCGTGATTATCACCTGTGGCATCGGACGGCTCATCCAAACTCGAGGTCTGTCCCCGGTCCGCTTCCAAAACCATCACACACTAAGCTTCGGGGCGAGTGCCACGTCCGAGGCCAAGCTGCACAAACATTTAGAAGGTCCAAATGGAAACTGATGATTCAATCCCTAAATGGAGTTCTAGATGGAGATCTGTTTCTTGCTCTGCTGAGTGAAGCCAATTTCTCTGCTCCTCTGGAGTCATGAGGAGACGTCTGACTGACAGAGAGGACACACACACACACTCACGTTTAGATGTTTCTTCAACTTTGGACACTTTTATGTGGCAAGGGAGAACAGATTTAAATATAAATAATAATAATATATAATAAATAATAAATAATATCTTTGGTAAACAAGTACTACTGTTCACAGGTGTATGTGTATGTGTTCACATATATGTTATTATTTCATGTACCAGACATTCAATCTTACAAAATGAAAGAAAAAAAAATCATTATACAATACTTTTCTCTTTTTTTTACATTTCATACACAGTACAAAAAAAAAAACTATTAAAAGTTTTAAAAAGTTTTTCTTTATGTAA
>NW_015555741.1:35726-38883 GCF_001515605.1 Sinocyclocheilus anshuiensis | reverse complement strand
TAGTGCTGTCAAACGATTAATCGCATCCAAAATAAAAGTTTTTGTTTACATAATATGTGTGTATACTGTTTATATTTATTATGTATATATAAATACAAACACACGCATGCATATATTTAAGAAAAATTTGTTATGTATATTAAATATATTTATATATAATATAAAATATAAGAATATGAATATATAAATGTATAAACATGTAAGTATTTTCAAAAAATATATACTGTATGTGTGTGTATTTTATATATACATAATAAATATACACAATACACATACATGTATATGTCACGTGTATGTTCTGTGTTTCTGTTCTCCCTGCCTTATCCTAGTTTTCCTTTGTTGCTTGATTAGTTAATTAGTTTCCACCTGTGTTCATTTATTATCTTATTAGTCGATCGTTTGATCGACTAATAAGATCAAACGATCCAGAGCGCCCTCCAGTGCCTGCTCCTCCAGAGCGCCCTCCAGTGTCCGCTCCTCGTAAGCCCGGCTAAGGCCACGGAGGATCCGCCATGGCCTTCTGAGTCCCCTGATCCGCCACGGCCTCCTGAGCTACCAGCTCCGCCATGGCAACCTGAACTGCCTGCTCCGCCATGGTCTCCTGAGTCCCCTGATCCGCCATGGTTTCCTGAGCTACCAGCTCCGCCATGGCAACCTGAACTGCCTGCTCCGCCATGGTCTCCTGAGTCCCCTGATCCGCCATTGTCTCCTGAGCTACCAGCTCCGCCATGGCAACCTGAACTGCCTGCTCCGCCATGGCCTCCTGAGTCCCCCGCTCAGCCATGGCAACCTGAACTCTCTGCTCCGCCATGGCTCCTCGGAGCTCCCTGATCCGCCCTGGAGGGTCTCCTTGTCGCCGCCCTGTTACTGTCCTGCACCAGCCTCCAGGGCGCCCAACCAATCTGTCATGTGTATGTTCTGTGTTTCTGTTCTCCCTGCCTTGTCCTAGTTTTCCTTTGTTGCTTGATTAGTTAATTAGTTTCCACCTGTGTTCATTTATTATCTTATTAGTCGATTGTTTGGTTCAGTATAAATAGCCCTGCCTTTCCAAATGTCTTTGTCCTGTCTCCGTCGTTGAAAGTGGTTGTTTTCTACATTTCTCCCCAGTGGATTTATTAAAAGACTCTGTTTGTTGTATACCTGCCTCCTGCGTTCTCCTTCGAACTCCTTCGCCTGGCACCCCCTGACAGTATAATGTAAACAAAAACTTTTATTTTGGATGCGATTAATCGTTTGACAGCACTAATACTTCATAATATTTGTTATATTTAATTATTTATAATATTTAATCATATGTTATGCATGTTGAACAAACTTCAAAATTATATTATATTCAAATGTGTTATAAGTACAGATCCCATTATTTTATCCCAGTTTCTTACAACATGAAAAAATAAGTCTCACACACACGCACACACACACACTATGTATGTATATATAATTTAAAATTAATTTTATATATTTCATATAATAAATAGTAATATAAAATTTTTCCCACATACAATACAGAAAAAAATGATAAAATACCATATAAATGAAATACCATAATTTAATGATGTAATTACGAAATATTTTACTATATTAATATATACTATACTAAATTAAGTGAATATAATACAATATTTTATTTTTTGTATTTTCGATATATAAAATGATAGCTATAAAATTAAGTCTTAGCAATACAATGGAATCAGCCTTTTTGTTTAAAAAATGTTTAAGATGTCAATTCCACAATACGTAATTGAGACATGGTAGAAAATAACACTGTGGTGGAAATGACACTAAAATAATAATAATAATAAATGTGTAATACATACAGTGGTGGCAGTTGTTGTGGCAGTGGTAGTTTCAGTTGTTTTTGCTGAATTGGCCATTACAATACCCATAAAACTAACTATTGCTGGAACTACCTGCGACAGAAGGAATCTGCTGGAACATTGAAAATGATGGACTGGCCCCCTTAAAGTCCGGACCTCAACCCATCGAGCAAATTTGGGGCGAGTTGGAAAATAACCCGGACAGATTTAGGCTATTGTATATTCAAAGGAAAGGCTTTGGCTTGAGTTGCAGAAGGCATGGGATAACATTATTGTTGAAGTTCTCAGGAAATATACTGACACTATGTCAGAGAGATGAGCTGCTGTATTTGCTCCAAAAAGTGCCTGTTTTGGAGGCAAAAAAGGTCAATATTTTCAGATCTGTCAGGTGTTCTAACAATTTTGGCCAGCACTCCATATTTGTATAATTCAAAAAATGAGAGAATTCTCTCATGATGCAACTGTTTGACATTGTCAGAATGAGTGCGTGAGAAGTGTCTTTTAAGAGAGTTTACTTTCTCAAAGTCCACAGGGACACAAGCGCTCATAGTTGAAGAAACAGAGTTTCCTCTGACACCGTTCACATGAGACTCCTCGCTAATGCTAAATGAAGCACTATGCTAATGAGAATCTCCCCTGGCGTCTCTGCCACTTGTTTTAAACGTGACCGATAAATATTCAAACTCATTTTCCCAGCGCCATTAATTAAGTACAAGTAACCGTTTTGTTCTGCAGCAGGGAATAATTTGGGTTTGGTTCCAGTGAGAAGGTGTTGAAGGATGATGCATCATGTGACAGACAGGGGGCATCGCTCTGACAGCGTGATTGATGTCACACCTACTGCTTTTAAGAGACACACCTTAAAGGGGTCATGTGATGTTGCTAAAAAGAACATTATTTTGTGTATTTGGTGTAATGAAATGTGTTTATGCGGTTTAAGGTTAAAAAAACACATTATTTTCCACATACTGTACATTATTGTTTCTCCTCTATGCCCCGCCTTTCTGAAACGCGCCGATTTTTACAAAGCTCATCAGTCTGAAAAGCGAGGTGTGCTGTGATTGGCCAGCTATCCAGTGCGTTGTGATTGGCCGAATACCTCAAGCGTGTGACGGAAATGTTACGCCCCTTACTATATTGTGATGCCTTGTCTCGGCCGGAACGACGAGACAAAAACATTCAAACCCATTACAAACGAGGCTTTTGTTGCATCCAGTGGGGACATAATTATGGATTATAATGACTTATACGGTTTTTTTACGCGCTGCGTTGCATCTCGCCGCGTAAACATAAAACCATGTCTGCATTTGGGATCGGAGAAATGACAAACAACAAGCACT
>NW_015555741.1:33406-35542 GCF_001515605.1 Sinocyclocheilus anshuiensis | reverse complement strand
CGGCGGCAACAACAATACTACAGCGAGAATAAAAGTTACGCCTTCTTTCTTTGCGTGAACATTTGGGCGGTGTTATGCAAATCTTCCCACATAGTGACGTAGACGTGGGGGCGTGTTAGAACGAGCCGTTTTAGGTAGGTGTGGCTGACTCTTTTATAAAGAATATCTCTTTGGATTTGAGACTTTAGTCTTTGCAACTTTACAGATCTTCTTTATGCACCAAAAGCTTGTAACACTCCAAAGAGAAAGGAAAAATTGAAATAGCATCATATGACCCCTTTAAAGGAATCAGTCACATCAAAATAAAATGCCTGTCACTTATTTGCCCTCTTTTGTCATTACAAACACTGTTGTTATATTTTCTTAATTTCTGAATACATTTCAGAGCTTTAGTGGAGAAAAAATTATGTATTCAGCAAACAAAGATATTTTAATGCTCATGTTTATGTTCCTTTTGGACTTGTTAAATTTTTAAAAATATTTTAAATAAATAAATGCGATGTGTATAAATGTAAAATCATAATTTAAATAATTATATGAAAAGTATTATTTAAAAAATTACTAATACATACTGTATGTTAAATATATTATTATAGTTATTGCTTCCTGGTAAAAATCACAGAAATTTGTTTGATGATCTGAAACATTAAAGTGTGACAAACATGCAAAAAAATAAGAAATCAGGAAGGGGACCAACACTTTTTCACACCACTGTATATATATTAAACATTTACATGAATAGAAAATGTTATGTTTTAATGTAATAATACATTTTTACAACTACTTTAAAATTTACAACAATATATTAGATTTTTCCCACCGTTTTATTAGTATATTACAGCCAGTAGGTAAAAATTTCTTCTGCACTTTTGGGTGAACTGTTCCTTTAAGAAAGAAAAAAAATCAACTACAGCTGTAGTGGAGATGTTAATAATCTCTAACAGAGCAGGAAGACACTTACTTCCAAGGATGAAAATTGCTTTAATTGATGCTTGACATAAGAGTGAGGTGTCTGTCTGTTCAACCTCCACGACTCTGAAACAGAGAGAGAGAGAGAGAGAGAGAGAGTGAGGTGTGTGTAACATTCAGATAAATCACACGGCTCCTGTAATCTTCTCTCTCATTCAAATCATCATTCTCTCTTCTATAGACCTGTTTAATCTGTAATGGAGCCTGGTTAGGGAGAGAATCAATGTAAGTACCCTTATTAGGGGATTTGAGAGGCATAAATAAGTTAGAGGCTGGCAGCAAGTGTGGGGGGAGGCCATCACATTTTAATGTGCTGTGGGAAGACAGCTTTCTCCGGCAGGACTTTAGCATTAGCTAGCATCAGAGAAACACCCCGATGAGGATCTCAAACCCCAGAAGAGCTGCGAGGGAGTTCTCCGGAAATCACAGGCATACGTTCGATCGACAGATTTCCTCTGTATTAAACACACACTGAGGCTGTGCTCCAAAACTGCAATTATGCAGTTTTATAAGAGTTTTTGATCATGATCATGATCATGAATCCACAGTGTCAATCCCAGCGCTAGGACTGTATTCAGAATCGCACACTATTCTTACAGTTTCTGCCATATACAAATAAGGCAAAACATAAATGATAAATTCAACAAAGCTCAATTACTATATAAAGATATAATATTATATTTGCATGTGTGTATCATATACAGTATATACTAGAATTTTGAATAAAGTTTCACAACAATTTTAATGTGTTTACACAAAGATATTTATGCAGCTTATCTGTTTGGAGTTTCTTTTGTTCTTTTTGGACTTTTAATAGGACATTTAAAATAGAATATATATTTTTCGCATTTTTTTATGTGTGTGTGTGTTTCTATACACACACACACACACTGTATATTCTTCATCCATGAATGAATGAATGAAAAAATAAATTAATATGTATATATTTGCATAAAAATAACAAAGTCTACAATCATATAAAAATCATGTTAAATTGTATGCATTAAATATTTACATGAATATAACATTTTCTTATATTAAGAAGTATATTAGGAAAAATGAATGAATTAATAACACGTTAAATATATTATTATATTTATTGTTAACATATTTTATAATCATATATATAACAATACACACACACACACACACACACACACACACACA
>NW_015555741.1:29001-33343 GCF_001515605.1 Sinocyclocheilus anshuiensis | reverse complement strand
TATATATATATATATATATATTAAAATGGCTAAAGAATATATAAAATTTGATATGTGTGTGTTAAATATTATAATATATTTTAAAATTATAAGTATTTTAAAATATACTAACATGTCTGAAGAATGTATAAGGGAAGATGGAAAAAAACTGTTAACAATTAAGTATTGCCATTTTTACAAGTACAAATCAACATATCATTACAAGACATACTGACATATATAAAAAAAAAAAAAAAAAGCATAAGCAGCATAAATTATTTTGTGTGATAATTAATTGTATGCCTCCCACATGCTGTTTCCATAACAAACCTGTTGCTCTCTATGCACAACACTCCTAACTGGTCACTTAAAAGCTAGCATTTCAGTTAGTATGCTGCCTCAGGAGGCAGTTGTCTACGTAGCTCACCAGGGTTTGAAACACAGCCAGAGATCTGCTTCCTTACAACAACAGCAAAATGCTAAAAAGGATAAATGGTCTTTGCAGGTGCTAAATCCGCTAATTGCTTTTCACTAAATGTACTTGTTACTACTGCTGGTCACGCTACACCACTTTAATTATTCACACCAAAGCCTAATTAGTCTTATTGGTGCAACCAGAGGCAAACACAACCTCCATTAGAGGTAAATCAAAGCTCAAATGCTTGGCTAGACGCGGGGGTTTTAGCACCGCGCTTGAGCTACAACTTTGTCGGCCTGTAATCAGCATGAGCGAAAAGTTTCAGCTCAAAGCTCCGATGAAATATAAGATCTAATTAAGTGGCGAGCAGAAATGCTGATGTAGGACAAGTTATAACCTTTCATATCCTGATGAATATGGATTTCAGGGCACGGAGGAGGCCAGCGTCGGATCAGCATACTTACGGAGAGAGCTTTATAAATATCAGCCGTGACCGGCGCTCGCGACCTCAGAACGTGAACCTGCGGTTCGAGGCTCAGACGAGAGAATGAAGTGCTGGAGACAGTAGAGTTGAATAAACCTGCACATTTAACACGTGTGCGCCATACTGTTGCCTATGGAAACCACCTGAGAGCCTCTGATATTCTAGAAGAGTCTGTGATTCCTACATGGAGCTCTGGAAGATCTGCAGAGAAATATGCTTTTGCATTCCAATTGATATATAATATATATGTGTATTAGGGTTGGGCCGATAGCCGATAGACATCACGATATTAAGCCGGCATTGCGATCCCAATCAGCCCCTATATACTTATACTTTAAAGGGGTCATATGATGCTGCTAAAAAGAACATTATTTTGTGTATTTGGTGTAATGAAATGTGTTTATGTGGTTTAAGGTTCAAAAAACACATTATTTTCCACATACTGTACATTATTGTTTCTCCTCTATGCCCCGCCTTTCTGAAACGCGTCGAAGCTCATCGGTCTGAAAAGTGAGGTGTGCTCTGATTGGCCACCTATCCAGTGCGTTGTGATTGGCCGAATACCTCAAGCGTGTGACGGAAATGTTACGCCCCTTACCATATTGTGATGCCCTGTCTGGCCGGAGCGACAAGACAAAAACATTAAAACACACTGCCCAAAAAACTCGCGTTTGAATCGTCAGTGGCAAATTCTTTAAATATAAAAAATGTACTTAAGGTCTGTGAGTCAGAACAGCCGGCATTGTAGTCAACTCTCCCAGAATAAGGAAACAGTCCTCCATAATATGTGCTGCACACATCTGAATATTTGGGTTAAACTGTTCTGGAACAGTGTTGTAAATACAACTTAACCACTGATTTCTAGTCGTGTCCTCTTTTGGAAGGCCACTCAAAGTAGTTTCGCTTTCACAACGAAACACAGCGTCGGCCTTGAGCGAGCGGAGGCCGGAGGGCTAGAGTGAGGAATGGCCGGTGGGCTTGAGAATGGCACGGCCGGCGGATTCGACGAAGGAACATCCAGCGGGCTTGCGGCAACCACATGTGACGACCCCGGGCTGGACTCCGCTTCGTCCACACAAAGTAGTTTCACTTTCACAACGAAACACAGCGCCTTCACAACATGGCGGCGGCGGCAACAACAATACTACAGCGAGAATAAAAGTTACGCCTTCTTTCTTTGCGTGAACATTTGGGCGGCATCATGCAAATCTTCCCATATCGTGATGTAGGTATGTGGGGGCGTGTTAGAACGAGCCGTTTTAGGTAGGCATGGTTGACTCTTAACTTTTATAAAGAATATCTCTTTGGATTTGACACTTCAGTCTTTGCAACTTTACAGATCTTCTTTATGCACCAAGAGCTTGTAACACTCCAAAGAGAAAGGAAAAATTGAAAACACATCATATGACCCCTTTAACAAAAATTAAAACAATGGAAAAACCCTTAAGATAACCTGTAGCAAGAAAAAAAAACTAATCTTAAGCACGCAGAATAACAGAAGTGGACTTTAAACGATTAATTGCACCTTTGAACGATTATGTAATTGTGGCATCCATCATTGTAATCGCGATTAGAAATTCGATTAATTGTGCAGCCCTACCCTGACCCTTAAGTATAATAGATATTGCTATGAATCATGGGTATTGTTCAGTCCAGAAGATCTGATGCAGACAGGATTAAGAGCTCTTAGTGTTTCTCAGGCTTTCAGTTTGACACATTGAGCATTCTGCAGTATTACAGTGAGAAAAAGCCCAACAAGACAGTCTGCTGTGTATCAGACTGGTCGTTTAGCTCAAACACAATCACATACAGACAGTACAGTAAACTCTACCGTATCTGAGCCCAGCACAATGTCCTGACCAAACAAACTCAAACTGCCACATCCTGCTGCAAAGTTCCCAATTATGGGGATGAAAAATGGTTGGCGCTGATTGTGCCGTGATCGATCGCAACCTATAAATCTTCTGACCTACATCCAGCAATATAATGGGGTTAAAAGATCCAGTTTCCCCTCAAACAGTCTGGCTCGAAGTGCTGGATTCAACACTGAAGCATTTCTTCAACAAATCATCTAATAGCATATAATAAAAATACAAGGATTAAACTGCATTTTTTGATGCCTTTAGCATGCAATATAAGGATTTCAAGATATTAGGCCTCGCTTTTGCTTGTGTTAAACATCAATCATCAAGAAACAAATGCTGCCTTAAGGGTAAAAAAAAAGTTCATTTAATTTAGGATATATTTGCTAAAACTTTTTACACCAAACAAACAAAGCATTTGGCAGTAAACACTCAGAGCCCTCAGGAAATCAAAACCTGAAGGAGACAGAATTGAGCTTTAAAGGAAGAGCATGTGACAACAGAAATTGAGCTGTTTTGAAATAGACAAGGAAACACTACATTAACATAAAAAATCTAAATGTTGAGCTTTCTTTTCATTTCATAAAACTGCTGAAATTAAAAGACGTCTGAAAAATGTTTAGTAAATGTTGCATAAATGTACATTTTGAGCATGTTGCATAACATGTTTTTTTGCGCAACATTTTCAAAAACAAAACCACAAAATTAGCATTTTGCAGAGAAGTAAATGTTGTCTTTTCCTTTTATTTCATTTAGCTTCTAAAATGAAAAGAATTATGATTTTTTTTTGCTGAAATTAAAATAATGAAATAGAAATATTTTTTAGTAAATGTTGCATTTTTAGAGTAATTGTTGCATAAAATTTATATATGCACATATTTTTTTGAGCAAATGTTGCAAAAATGTTTTTATTCAACATTTACAAATAAAACAAAACACAACATTATCATTTTACAAAAAAGTAAATTAGTAAATGTTGAATTTCCTTTTATTTCACATAACCTGCTGAATTTTTTTTGTTTGTGTTGAGTAATTTTAGAGTAATTTTTGCATAAATCTTATATGTACATACATACATATTCTTTTATGTGTATTTTTTGAGCAAATCCTGTGTAAAATTCTATATAATTTTCTTTTGGAGTAATTGTTGCACAAATAATTTACACAAAATTAGCTAAAAAAAAAAATGCATATTTTATGCAATAAAATAATTATTATTTCTCTGGTTAACCATAAATCAAACTAAATTTTGCCTTAAGTGAATTAAATTATAAGTACATATGAATAATTCACCTAAAAATGAAAATGTTGTCATCATTTACTAACAATAATGTCATTCCAAACCTGTGTAAGTTTCTTTCCTATGTTGACCATAAAAGAAGATATTTTGAAGAATGCTGATAATCAAACAGTTGCTGGTCCCCATTGACTTCCATAGTAACTTTTTTTCCTACTATCAAAGTCAATGTGGACTAGCTACTGTTTGGTTACCCACATTCTTTAAAATATCCTCTTTTGTGGACAATTTAATACAGAAATTAATACAGGTTTGGGACAACGTGTGAGTGAGTAAATAATAACAGAAATGTAATTTTTGTG
>NW_015555741.1:26987-28655 GCF_001515605.1 Sinocyclocheilus anshuiensis | reverse complement strand
CATAAAAGAAGATTGACTTCTATAGTAGGAAGTCAATGGGGACCAACAACTGTTTGGTTCTTCAAAATATCTTATTTTGTGTTCAGCAGGTTTGGAACGACATGAGGGTGAGTAAATGATGACAAAATTTTCATTTTTGGTGAACTATCCCTTTAATTCAAAATTTTTTTTTACACCAAACAAACAAAAACGTATTCAGCACCAAATGCTCTAATGTGAAAGAGTCCTCTGGGAATAAAAACCTGAAGTCAAAAGATTTGAGAGGTAAAGGAAGGGCAAACGACAACACATTCAATTGACAAACATGTCGATTGACTCCAGAGTCGGTTAACACTGCAGAAACCAAAAGCACCCAGGGTGAAGGCAAACAATTTTACCGTTATTATAAGCACCACTGCAAACCAGATAAGCAGCGTCCTCTCTGATCCGCCGCTCCGAGGCCTTATCTCATTAACATTAAACCCTCTCCAGAATAAACCTTCTGAAAACACCTGTTTCCCAACCCGTGACAAACACATTCAAAGTGTTTGGAGTTTTTAGGGCACCCGAGACCCCCGTGTTCAATCTCTCGCTCCTGCAACGGATCCCGCAACAAACACAGCGTAAACCTCTCCTGCTGCGCTTCTTCAAAAATAAAATGCCTGTTTATACCATCTCTGAATGTTATTATAAAGCCTGCGATACAATGCCAAACGCCAAGGGATTCTGCTCTAAGTTGTGGAAGTTTCTCGCAAAGATTTTGCTCTGTGCTCGGAGAAAGCATGGCATCGGGGACGGGCATCCTCTCCTGAGAAAGCACTGTAGTCGCGCTGCCATTCAAAATTCATGCATGCAGAAGTGCGTGGCATGCAGGGCTTGATTTATAGATGTTTAACTGTGGTTTTAGCATATGGAAATCAGAAAGATCCGCATAAAGATGCAGGGCTCCCCCAGGAACATGCTGATTTTTCCTGTTTACTTTTCTCTAAAGATTCCTGGCTCCGACCCAGATAAACCGGAAATCTCCTTCACGTCCCACGACTGGCAGCCTGGGACTGACTGAGGTCGACCAGAAGAGAAGAAGATGTCACACTGGAAATCAGACTGCTTTTTGGACTCTACAGGTAAATATTATGTTTTGAATTTACACCGTTTAACAAACTGTTACTTTTTCATGCTGCTTTTTTATTTATTTACTGACCAACACAAGTGTAAATGTCTCCTATTTGCTATGTGAACAGAGTAAAAAGACAGAAATTTTAAAATTAAAAGCATTTTTTTAGCCAATGTTGCATAAAATGTTTATGAGTTGTTTTTTTTGCGCTCATGTTGAATAAAATGTTTCTTTGCGCAAGAAAATGAAAACGCAACATTTACTTTTTTGTAAAATGTTGAATTATGAAATAAAAAATGTTTTAGTAAACTGTTGTATTTAAATAAAATGTATATATATATATATATGCAACATTAAAATTGTACAAAAATAGTAAGCAAATGTTATGTTTTCCTTTTATATAACTTGTTAAAAATTACAAGAATTATGAAACCAAATGTTTTGGCAAATATTTACTATGAAAAATTGCAACATTAACATTTTACAAAAATGCTAAAGGTTAAATGTTGTTTTTCCTTTTCTTTAATATATATACAGTATATATATATATATATATATATATATATATATATATA
>NW_015555741.1:21173-26520 GCF_001515605.1 Sinocyclocheilus anshuiensis | reverse complement strand
CGCAGTGCAACACATCTCCTTCGCATAGAGTTGATCAGGTTGTTGATTGTGGCCTGTGGAATGTTCCTCTTCAATGGCTGTGCGTTTATAATTTTTATATATATATATATATATATATACAGTATATATATATATATAAAATGTAACACAACTTTAAAATACATATATACATTTTTATACAACACTAATATTTGTGTATATTGGTCACTGAAATCCCCATATACTGTAGGTTGGCCACTAACACTAAATACAGAGTTCTGGCATGAAACTCCAGATGGCGCAGTCCGATAGGTCTAACTTAATCTGACCTAATTACATCATCACATGGCACAGCTGATTGGTTCTCTCCTGTATCGGTAGCCAATGAGCTCGCTGCTCAACATTCAAATATATGACTAATGCTTGCCGTAGCAGTTGCAGCTTGCTTCAGAAACCCTCCACCTTCCCCAGCTCCACCTGTATAGGTCTGCTACGAGGTGATTCATGTATGCTATATGAGGGTTATTTCATGTATGTTATATTTGCAGCAGCAATATTTCTTACATGCTCACAGCAGCATGTTGTGGATGTATTGGCAGTAGAAAGTCTCGGTACTTGCTCTACCGCAGCAGCAGCAGCGTAGCAGATCTATTCCGCCAAGACCAAATACATTAACACTGTCATGTACATTACCATGCCAATCCCTCCGAGAGCAGTCATGACAGAACACTAGTTAAAGCTAACACAAAACTTCCTATTTCAAATTATGACAACTCAAAAATTAAAACAAAACATCCTATTTCAAATTATGACAACTCAAAAATTAAAACAGCATGAACCTCGCAAGTTGCTTTTTGTATAGGATTACCACAAAAACGCAATACGTTACTTTTAAAAGTCAAGTTAAACATAAAACACAGTCGCTCAGACAAACACACTCATCCATCTCAGCACTAGCGTCTGTGAAACGGCAAGAGAAATGTAAACTAATCATCCAATCCAAACACTACAACACCAAGAAAGGGTTTTCCTCAGCCCTTGAAATAAAATAAACAGTGATTACTGTGAAAATAGAACTGCGTTCACAAGCACAACAATTGTGCGGTCCACGTGAAAGGCGCTGAAGAAAAGCAAGCAGCGGCTTAGTGAAATTTTGTCTCAAAGATGCTTATGAAGCGTTCTGAAGGAGGCTGACAGCGGCAGATTTTAAATCCTCATCTCACAGTGAGTGAAAAGCCTACATCTGCCGGGGGGAGCGGTTTATTTCTCCACGTAAAACGATGGCAAAGGAGGAGGGAGGGGGATTTGGAGAGCGGTAATCTCGAAAATACTGAGGAATACTCATGGGGGGGGGGGGGATTTGGGGGGCGGTAATCTCGAAAATACTGAGTAATACTCATTAAATGAGTCTGGAAGGAGTGTTTGCAGAGAAGCGGGAGGCTGAACGCTGTGTGTGTTGCGGGAAGCTCTTTATTTGAAAAAATCAACGCAGATATTGTGTCGTCCGTCATTCTGAAAGTTTGAAACGCACGCTGCATTTCTGAGTTCAGCGGGAGTTTTTCCAGACGTTCGTAATTTTGGCGAATCAGCGGAGAGCTCTGGGGTTCAGAGACAAACAGAGGTGCATGAATGAGCTTTGATCATCAAAGCACACCAACACTAAACAAAGAGTCATATTCCATAGAGAGATATGTGTATTAAAACAAATCTGAGTCCAAAATGAGAATATCTGGGTGTTTCGTTCATTTTCAGTATACCTAAGGGGGAAAAACAGGCTTTGCATATGGAACTGGGTCAAATGCAAAAAGACTTTGCAAAAACATACTACGCAAACACACAATTCAATAAACAACCCAAGAATGCAAGTCAACATGAAATGACATTAACAATAGAGCCTGACCGATATGGGTTTTTTGGGGCTGATACCGATATTAGGGAGTAAAAAAAGGCCGATATCGATATATCGGCCGATATTCTTTGTGTATATTATAGTACAGTACCAGTCAAAAGTTTGGACACACCCCCCTCCGTGCGTCGGTAGCCCCCCGGGATCGCTAGATCGGTCGGCGCCGGGCCGCGAATTTAACCACCAGTAACTCCCGAACCCCGGGAGCTATCGACGCGGGGGTGGTCTCATTCGAAAGAGGGCCTCGAATACGTACACTGGATTAGCGTTCGAGAGGGTTCCTTGAGCTGAAGGGATCCCCTGAATTTGGTGTGAATTCGCCGCGCCTTTACGGAGATATGGCCGTTCAAAGTTTCAATGGTTTTCCATAGACTTAAGCTTTAAAGCGTTTCATCCAGGTCGCCAGTAGCAAACATTGGAGCACGCTCAGCTGGACAAACTAAGTAATTACACCATTTCAAGCATTTTATCTGCATTATATGTTCTGTAAAAAAAATGTTCATATCGGCAGCATATCGGCGGCATATTCGCCGATACCGATATATCGGCGACAGGCTCATATCGGCTAAACAATATATCGGTCGGGCTCTAATTAACAACCCATTTTATTTCTGTAATGTCACATATTTTCAGGTAAAACTGAATAATCAACGAGGAACAGAAATAATCATTAAATACAAAACTGACATCCAGCCAAAATTACATTCAAATTAAAGTCATTTCAGAGGCGGAGCAATTTTTTATGCATTTTAAGATTTAATGACAAACTTGTTTGTGCTCTGCTGAAATATTCCTGGTAAAGTAGTAGCTTACGCAGAAAATAAAATCTGCTGAAAATGTATTTACCCTCAGGCCATCCAAGATGTAGATGAGTTTGTTTCTTCATCAGAACAGATTTGGAGAAATGTAGCATTACATCACTTACTCAGTAATGTATCCACTGCAGTGAATGGGTGCCGTCAGAATGAGAGTCCAAACAGCTGATAAAAACATCACAATAATCCACACCACTCCAGTCCATCAGTGGAAAAGCTGCATGTTTGTAAGAAACCAATCCATTATTTAGATGATTTTACTTCAAGCCATTACTTCCAGCTAACATATGAGTTCTCTATCCATAATATTGCTTTCTCCAGTGAAAAAGTCATATAATCTGAATCAGTAGAGAAATATGCACAGATCAAGCACAGTTTACAAACTAAAACAGTCCAAAACAGTTTAAAACAAATATGTGGATGGATTTGTGAGAGGATAACAGAGGATGGACTTTTTCACTGGAGAAGTGATATTATTGATTATGGCCAGAAGTGACGTTGGATTTGTTTCTTACAAACATGCAGCTTTTCCCTTCACAAAACATTAACTGGTGGACTGAAGTGGTGTGGATTACTTGTGGATTATTGTGATGTTTTTATCAGCTGTTTGGACTCTCATTCTGACGGCACCCATTCACTGCAGAGGATCCGTAGATGAGTAAATCTGTACTGATGAAGAAACATACTCATCTACATCTTGGACGGCCTGAGGATGAGTACATTTTTTTGAGTCATGAGTCAATTTTTTTTTCATGTTCACTAAAAGGAAATAAGACTTTGTACAATCAAGTCTTTTTCATAATCATCATTTATGTCTTCATTCCCACTAACAAGTGATTTTTATCCCCCACATTGGCTTTGTCTTAATCCATTATTACACATGCTTTTGGTAATCATAGTTTTATCGAGGTTAAGCATTAAAATACAAACAGAAAGGCTCCCGTCCAATCACGCGTTGCGGAGGAGGGGAGCTCATGCACTTCCTGTCGTTCTGCCGCCCACTAATCTGCTGCCATGTGTGTGGCTGCAAAACACGTTCTGCTGAATAAATCCACATTATTTCACCAGCGGATTTAGATTTGGAAAGATGTAGTGTTGCGCTTTAATATCTTAACCTCTCTGTAATATCTCAATTGTTTCTGTGAGACGGAAATGAGATTAAATAGAGAGCAAATGAGGACTGCTTTGTCTTCTGATGAAAAAACAATAAAAATCAGCAGTAATCTCATCTGGAGTTTCAAAAGAGATCTCAACAGTGTATTAAAACTGGCTCAGATTTGTCAGGATACCAAAATCATCAACAAACATCTGAGATCTAAATATATCTCAAGTACTTCTCCTCCAAAACAACAACAACAACAACAACAAAAACCTCTATGATAGTCTATCCATATTATTTTATCATGTGTTCACAAATCAGACTACACCAGTTGTGCTTTGTTTTTGATTCACTAAAATGAACTAGTTCATAATAGTCATGTGTTCATGAATCAGATTACATCATTTGTACTTTACAGTATGTTTTTGATACACTAAACTGAACTAGTTCATAAAAGTCATGTGTTCGTGGATCAGACTACAGCAGTTGCACTGTATGTATTTGATTCAATAAAATGAACCAGTTCATAAAAGTCATGTGTTCATGAATCAGATTACCTCATTTGTACTGTACAGTATGTTTTTGATACACTAAAATGAACTAGTTCATAAGAGTCATGTGTTCGTGAATTAGACTACAGCAGTTGCGCTGTATGTTTCTGATTCACTAAAATGAACCAGTTCATAAGAGTTATATGTGTTCGCGAATCAGACTACACAAGTTGCGCTGTATGTTTTTGATTCACATGACTGAGGACTGTTACAACAATCTCTGAGCTTTTCCTCTGCTATACTAAACACACACTCGTATATACTCTAAAAACCCCGAACATTACTTTGGCAGACATCGGTACACTAGTGTTTTGTATCCTCACAGTCATGAACACTCGTACAGACTCTTTTACCTCAGATAATCCAACGTGATCTCATGATAATTCGTATGTATTTTACGTAACATGTGGTTCTATAAAACGTACATTTACTTACGTTTTTACAGGCACTAAAACATACAATACTGACGCATTTTCAGCATCTAAATGTACAAATACTTACGTATTTTCAGCATTTTTAACCTTTACTTGTCATATAATGTTTACTTTGATTGCCATAGGCCACAAAAGGCGTTTTTTCCCAACATGTTATGACTAACAATAGAACTATAAAATACACCAAAAACGCAACTGTCAGACTTTGTTCCGTGTTTTGTGTCTTGCTCCCCATGTGCCATCCTATGCCCATATTTGGTTAGTTTCCTGTTCCTGTCCTGATTAAGTTTATTTGATTCCAGGTGTTCCCCATTTTGTGTCTATTGATCCCAGGTGTGTCTCGTCCTCTCCTCATCCTGTCATGTGTATAAATAGTGTTCCTTGTGTGTGCTCCAGCGTCCGGTATTGTATGTGAATGAATGTGAATGTCTGCTGAAGTCTACCTCCGTTACTACGTGTGTTTTCCTGGTTCCCTTGAAGTTATTAAAATCCCATCATTAATGTACTCCTCGTCTCTCTCCGTTCCTTGCTCCTCAGTCCGCTCAGCAGTGCACCCGTGACAA
>NW_015555741.1:20110-20594 GCF_001515605.1 Sinocyclocheilus anshuiensis | reverse complement strand
ATTTTCTGCAATCGTTTAACCTTTACTTGTCATGTAATATTTACTTTGATTGCCATAGGCCACAAAAGGCCACGTTTTCTCCGACATGCTGTGACTGACAATAGAACTATAAAATACACCAAAAACACAACATAATTACGAAATGAAACAATTTTATCTGTGCGCTGTAATCCAAATCTTCACGACTGTGAGGACTGTGAGGAACAGACCCAAATCCAAGCCTTTTTTCGGCGATCTACTTCTCCATCCCGACCACTGTGAGCACTGTGGGCAGCAAAGCCCGCGCTGACTGATGCGCTCTTTACAAATTCAAATGTTGCCGCTTCAAACGACAGGTTTTACAGCAGGATAATCAAACGCTCATTGGCTCTCGCCTGCATTCGTCACAGATTGCGACATGCCGTGTTTCTGTGTTTGAATAATGCGCGCGTGCCTTCACGAGTTCACGGAGTGGATCGGGAAAATTATCTGGATAATATTTTCA
>NW_015555741.1:17130-19987 GCF_001515605.1 Sinocyclocheilus anshuiensis | reverse complement strand
TACAGAAATGTTTAGGTTTATAGGTAGGAGTGGAATTAGCGACTAAATTATTTTGTTACTAAAATGGTTATTTTCCTGCATATTTCGGTCATTTGCGTTTTATATCCTTTTATATTCGTTATATGGGTAGGTTAAGGTTTGGGGGTAGGTTAAGGGGTCTAAAAATCTAAATTGCGTATTAATAAAATTATAAAAATGCATATTCGCTGTAAAATGGGTAGGTTTAGGTTTGGAGGTAGGTTAAGGGGTCTAAAAATTTAAATCGCTTATTGATGAAATGATAAAAATGCATTGATACGAATATCTTAATGTTATAAAAGATACGTAAATATTTGTACGTTTTTTAGCTAAAAATACGTAGCGATTTGTACATTTTAAACGTTGAAATACGTCTAAATTGTACGTTTTAGCATTAATAAAAACGTACAAAAATGTACGTTTTGTGCTTGTAAATGTTACGTATTAATAACTACGTATAAACATGAGACCAGGCTGGATAATCAGCATGTGAGTCCAGCACTTCAAGTCTGAAGAGCTTCTGTCATTCAGAGCGTTTCTCCAGACCAGCATCTCTCCTGCGGTGAGCATTATTATCATTCTCTTCCATTAGGTGACTCATTTACTTTCCATGCATTTGAAACGAAGCTACAGACTCAATGCAATCCTCTTATATACGTCTAGCAGGGGTTAGAGGTTACTACTCGAATTAAAAACAACTTATATTTGTTTATTCTTTTAATACAGAGCACAAGTCACACCGACTACCTTTATGATACTGTTATGATTCTTTGTCATTTTGAAGATCAAACGTCCATCACTTTCTATTATACGAAAAAGAAAATTTCAGTACATCTCTCCTTTTATGTTTCACAGAAAAAAGTCAGTCAGAC
The DNA here is from genome assembly GCF_001515605.1 of Sinocyclocheilus anshuiensis. Lineage (NCBI taxonomy): Eukaryota > Metazoa > Chordata > Actinopteri > Cypriniformes > Cyprinidae > Sinocyclocheilus > Sinocyclocheilus anshuiensis. The sequence goes on along the minus strand of NW_015555741.1, from coordinate 19,097 downwards.
AGTAGAAGGTGGGTAAATGAATTGAGTTTCTTGGTGAAGTATTAAAGCATGATAGTATTTTCTACCAAGGTGTATTGTAACTGTAAAACGCACAGCCTTGACTGGGTTATTGCCTTTTAAAATGAACGCAAGCATGCTATGATAACAGACTCTATGTATAATGAGTAATTACATTCATTATTAACTAGATTTAGAACTAGACGTTAAGAGTTTATCGAGGATATGTCACGAACCACCAAGCATTAGGCCTACATTTAAGTGAAAATGAATGGCAGGTAATATGCAGCTTTTTTTGTTTGAAACCAGTGTAGAACACGGATTCACACAAGGTCACATCACGCACCTGCAGCGTTTCTGTGAACGGAGAAAAAACGAATAAAACTATATAGGCTACATAAAAAGGAATATATAGGCCTATACACAAAATATAAAATTAACAGATTAACAAAACGAAAGAAAAAAATTGTGCTGAGTTTCGGATAATTGTAACGCGAAAAAAAAAAACGAGACGGTAGAAAGCAGTTTTCTTTATTTTACAAAAGCTTTACAGTTTTCAATGATGTTTTGCTTCTATCTGTATGACAAACCAGCGTTGGTATGACCATAAATTATGGATAAATGATTGGGAAAACGTCGGTGCCTCACACGCACATACAACAAATTTTTGCTAATTTGACATCACAACCTGTTCATTATCAAAATAAAATGCAGTTAAAGAAACATAAAAAGTTACACTGCTCAATTTGAATAGTCCGTAGTACAGTCTGTGTCCAGCACCTCACTGCTGATATAGCCTTTGTGAAGGATGATGTTTTATGTCGATACTGCGAGTGAAGAACAAAGCCTATAGTTTACATAATAAATGATAGGTTAAGCATCCAGATACTTCGCGAATATGGAAATGAGAGAGGTAGGCTTCCGTTTCATTTTTAAATTAATTCGTTATGGCTTGACGCTTATATTTAGCCTAAATACAACTTTAGAGGATTTGTTGTGGAGAGAAGGGAACTAAAATAGCCTAATTGTGTTTGTAATTTTGCTTTTATTTACCATTATTTTAGCCTACATTGTTTCTGAATGTAATAATAAAATGCAATGTACAGCCTACTAATTTAGGCTGTTTTTTTTCCTCTCAAAACGCGAGTAGCGTTATTTTACTTTAGAGGATTTGTTGTGGAGAGAAGGGAACTAAAATAGCCTAATTGTGTTTGTAATTTTGCTTTTATTTATCATTATTTTAGCCTACATTGTTTCTGAATGTAATAATAAAATGCAATGTACAGCCTACTAATTTAGGCTGTTTTTTTTCCTCTCAAAACGCGAGTAGCGTTATTTTATCCAAACATTTTTAAATATCTTGAAAAAATTTCTGTAATGTTTTTATTGCATTGACATTTTTTTCTTTTGTTTAATACATTTGGTCTTTGGTAAATCAATAATAAAATGCAACGTACAGCCTACTAATTTAAGCAGTTTTTTCCTCTCAAAATTAACGCTTATAGGAGTAGCGTTTTTTATCCATGCTGAAACATTTTTAAATATCTTGAAAAAAATTCTTTAATGTTTTTATTGCGTGTACAGTTTTTTTCTTTTATTTAATACATTTGGTCTTAAGTAAATCTAGAAAAGATGATGCTGTATTGGCTATGACTAAGAGAGATCATTCAAGACTCTCTTCATGATTTTTTTTTTCTTTTTGAGTAAATTAAACGCTGTACTTTATTATTATTAGGGCTGGGTTTTGACACAAATTTCATTATTCGATTCGATTCTCATTCACAAGCTTGCGATTCGATTCGATTCGATTTGATTCAATATCGATTATTTTGGATATATATAGAGGTAGAGTACATGCCAATTTTTCTCAAGGAAAAAAATCTCTCAACTAATGCTGTAAAATATAAATGAGAGTCAGTTGGTACTACATTACTATAATATTGAAGGTTAAAATTGACTGATTTGTAGGC
>NW_015555741.1:15691-16831 GCF_001515605.1 Sinocyclocheilus anshuiensis | reverse complement strand
TTTTAATATAAACATAATGGTGGCTGTCATAAAAACTTGATGGATTTATTCAAACATAAATTAAACATTGAAGCACAGTAAAATTTATAATATGTTATTTGGTGCATATATTTAGCAAAATGCCCCTCTCTACAGTTTATTTTTCTATCTGACTAATGAGTTTATGGTCACCGAATATATGTTTTTCTGAGGTAAATGTGACGTTACGTGACATTGTTGTTTATAAGCTTTTATATTGACGTCTTTGAGCGGCTGAAACACTGATTGAGCGATTACATGAGACAGGATACGGATTGTAAAGTTGTACTCTTTCTTTTAACTTACCTTCGGATGTCTAGTCATGTTTATTTTGTGCTGAAACCGGTATTAATGTGGAGACGACGATCAGTTCACGTGCGCCTCGCGCTGCCGCGTCTATTGATCTGAGGAGCTACAGCGATCTGTCACTTTAAACAGTGACAAAACGGCATTTATTGTTTGAATACTGCAATACAATGGACATAATTTGAAATCTGAGACTTTGTTTTATATTAAAAGTACCAAAGCACAATGCTTATTGCGATTTATTGGATGGGACTTTCCGTGCCCTTCAACGTTCCGTCCATTAACTGAAACAGGCTAGACTAATCGATTCTTGGGATTTAAGAATCGATATCGTTCCGTAAAAATAAGAATCGATTAATATCGAGATATCAATATTTTTTACCCAGCCCTAATTATTATTATTATTGGCAAAGAAAAAGCAAAAAAAATAACGTTATTAACCGGTATGTTTTTTACTCAAAACGGTTTCACAGAGGAACGCAAGAACAGAAACGTTCAAATACCGATTCTGCTCGGAGTGAACCAATCTTTTTTTTTTTTCTCTCGTTTTGAAGCCCTGCTTTATGCAATTGACCAATATCGGAATCGGCCAATAGTTGTTAAAATCGGTATCGGTATGGTCCAAAGAAATCCTATCGGTGCATCCGTATTATGTATACATATATGTATGTTTAAAGTGTGACAAACATGCAAAAAAAAAAGAAATCAGGAAGGGGGCCAACACTTTTTACCACCACTGTATATATAATATAAAATATAAGAATATAAATATATATACGTATATACATGTAAATATTTTCAAAATATATACTGTAT
>NW_015555741.1:15470-15666 GCF_001515605.1 Sinocyclocheilus anshuiensis | reverse complement strand
AAAAAAAAAAAAATGTTGCATTCGAATTTTAGGTGTGCGTTAAGGAGGCAACCTTATCAGTGGCACACAAGATGTGATGACGATGTAACTGTCGTTGCATTTTAATGCTTTTCTTAGCCTGTCCAGTTGAACCCACTGGATGTGGCGCTGCTGCGTTGTTCATTAAAAATATTGCGGAAAAAGAGAACATCAATGC
>NW_015555741.1:13445-14122 GCF_001515605.1 Sinocyclocheilus anshuiensis | reverse complement strand
GTTTGAGTATCGATACTTTCGATACTCGCGTCAGTATCGATATATCGATACTTTGGATCGATACGCCCATCCCTAATCACTGTTACACTTGCATCTCGCACAAAGGAGCCGCATGTTTAGAAAGCCATGTAAAATTAACGCAAGTTTAACTTTTAAAAAAACATATATTGAGACTTTATGGCGGGTTATTTTCCCCATCCCACTGCATCTCATGTTTTTAAATGAAAAAAGTACTCTTTGTGATTGGTTTTCGGTCCTTTGTATTGTATTAAACTATACATACATACACACATACATACATGATGCTGTTTTGTTTCTAGTTGTTTAAGCAACTTAATTATATATGGTTTATAAACATTATGCACTTTTTTCAAAGGTAGTCGTGCTATTTTATTGCTTTGAAGAAACGTGCATTAGTAATATTTTGCTCGATGCGCCCCCTTGTGGCCTCAAAAGAGAAGCCAAAAGCTTTTTTCCCCCTAACTGAAATTATGCCTTTTAAATTCGAATATTGATCATATTTAATTACAAAATTCAAATTTAGTTTTTCAGCCATTTTGACAGCCCTAATTCTGTCACTGTTTAAACTGCACTGTCAATCATCTTATCACAGTTAACAAAATCCACATTTCGTTTCATTTAATTTCCTACCGTATTGGAGAGAAATTAAGAGGCAC
>NW_015555741.1:10572-11074 GCF_001515605.1 Sinocyclocheilus anshuiensis | reverse complement strand
TCCTCTGATAAGCATTGTTCAGGGCTGCCGTTCCCAAAAGCGTTAATGCTTTCTTATGATACTTTTGGGAAAAGCAGCCCTGTTTGAATGTACTGTCAGAAGTGAGTGAACGCTCTCTGTGATTGATTGGTTCTGTCTTGCAACATTTGCGTGTTCAGATGAGCAGGAAAATAGTTATATCCTACACAATTACTCGCTAACAAAGGTTATTCGTCCAATTCAATGCATATTGATTTATTATTTTTATTATTATTTTTTTTGTGTTAAATTAACAAAATCACTGGTAAATAAAACACACCTTATTTTTTGTTTTTTTTGTTTGAGTATGGATACTTTCGATACTTGCGTCAGTATCGATACGCCCATCCCTAGCGGCAACGCGTGGCACACGTGAAATGATCATCTCCTCCACATTAATACCAGTTTCAGCACAAAATAATCATGACTAAACATCCGAAGGTAAGTTAAAAGAAAGAGTACAACTTTACAATCCGTATCCTGT
>NW_015555741.1:6745-10554 GCF_001515605.1 Sinocyclocheilus anshuiensis | reverse complement strand
ACATTATGCACTTTTTTCACAGATAGTCATGTTATCTTATGCTTTGAATAAACATGCATTAGTAATATTTTGCGCCCTCTTGTGGCCTCAGAAGAGAAGCCAAAAGCTTTTCTTCACCCTAACTGAAATAATGCATTTTAAATTTGAACATAATTTGAATTTTGATCATATTTAAGTACAAAATTCGAATTTAGTTTTTCAGCCATTTTGACAGCCCTAATATATATGTATACATTTTTCTTTAAATATATATACATATATATAATAATAATAATAATAATTATTATTATTATTATTATTATTGTTTAATTAAATTATTATTGTTTTTATTTGTATTGAATGTACATTTATTTGTAAAAAATACATATACAAGTATATATTTTATATCTGTACATGAATGAAAACCCAACCTACAGTATGATATTTACGATTTTTTTTCACCTAATTAATCGTCTTTTCGTTCAAACAGTTCAATTGCATAAAATAATAGCACACCTCTCCTCAGTAAGACGCAAAATCTGAGGTATCATTTATGTCTGTAGTGCAAACATTAGGGCAAGTTACATGATAAATCTTGAAACTTCAGGTTAGAAATCTGAAGAAACCCCTTGTTTAGAGTTTCCTAGGGTATGTATTTTGTGAGATGTGAGGTGTAAAATCAAGCCCGTACAGCAGGAAATCATTTGAAAGTGACCAAAATGTTTAGAAGATCAGCTCTGTGAAGATCTTTGACCCCTAACCAGCAAAACTCTCCATCCAGACTCCAAAGTCTCCATAAAACGACTGAGTGCTTCTGCTATCTGTTTCTCTACCCCCGATAAAACCAGCATTTTTCCACCTGAGCGATCCGATTGCAGACCTGCCCGGCTCCAGGGACGGCAAGCCACCAACCTCGATGCCTGCACAACTCTAGCACCCGCTGTGAGAAACACACACGTTCGCAGGCTCCCTATTCAAATTCAGCTCGGTGCTCAATCACCCTGTCTAACATCTGAACTCCCTGTTTTCTGCAGAGCCGCGGCAGGAGCGTGTTTCTGACAGCGCAGAAGACAGCTCTACTTCAACAGGGAGCTGAACTCATCCTTTCGAGGGAAGAGCGCGGAGTCTCTGGAGGAGCGGTGCATCAATTTCCTGTCAGAGACGCCTGTGGGCCTCCGTCGTGGAGGCGTCGCGAGAGATAACGCAAGACAAGCAACTTATAGCCGCCCCTCCATGCCTGCAGCGCACAAACAAGAGATGAGAAGCTGTAGTGAGGGCTCTATCGAGACCGCCATCACTTCCTGCGAGCACGCACTGCGGGCGCTGGGTCTGCCACAAAACATGTGTCCGGCCTGATGCATGCTGGGAGTACTTTACTACAGTTTTCCCCACTGTTGTCAGAGAAGGGTTCTTGCACCGAACACGGTTATTATTTAATTTTACATGAGCAATTACACCACTTATGAATCAAGAGGCTGTTAACTTTAAGGCAATAATATTAATATTAATAAATTATTTATAATATTAATAAATATAATATATATTTATCTATCTATCTATAAAATGTATGTATTAAAAATTTATTTTTTGATTATTCAATGATAAAATAAAAAGATAAATATCACACACACAGAGAATATTTTTGTTTCATTAAGAATAAATAAATATATATATATATAAAATTCAGAACATAATATTTAAATGTAACACTAATTATTATTACTATTATTCCAATAAATAAATGAAATAATTAAAATATATTTATATATAATAAAAAATTCTATATATATATAATATAAAAAACCTAATATATAATACATTTTTAATGTACTTAATTTCTTATTAATAATAATTATTTAATAATTAAAGCATAAACGTGTGTGTGTATGTTCCAATGCAACATATATACATATATATAATATACTGTATATATATGTATAATACATGAGAAAATTTAAAAAATGAGAAAAATTTCATATAATATAAAATTCCCTTTTTACTGTATAAATGAATTATGTTATTTCATTGCATTTAAATTATTTTCTGTTTACTATATCTGTTTTTAATGTACAAATTACAAATAATTTTATATAAAAAAATTAGATTTTTTTTTGGCTACTGTACTTTTAAAACTTCTATAGTAAACCTAGTTATGAGTTCATATTCACAAATGTACCTGAAAATTTTCATTTGCCATCATTTTTCTTTTTTATCAATTAGTATGTGGCCCATCCACCTTCTGTTGAATACAAAAATACCATTTAAATACCATGGTATAGGAAGGTTAACATTCAGTAGCATGGCAAACCCTTACAAAAGCGCACTGTGGTCTTATCATCAGATACCATCACTGTACCATGGTACTTTTTGTAAGTGAATATGAAAGCAACATAGTATTACTATCTGATACTATTATTGCACCACGGGACCAGCATGTATTTTTTGTAAAAGAATGCTAACATCCCGTCTGATCCAATCTTTCCACAAACAGGATGTTTGTCTGTCAGTTCTTTGGATATGCTGTCACCCGTAATGATTCGTTTTCAAGCGCTCATTCAGACTTCTGTGCCTTTTCTGCCCCTGTTTAGAAAAGCTGTCCAAGTTGGAGAATGACAGAACCATCTCTCCAGCTGTCAATCAAACAGAAACCCATTTCCCCACCACCGCGGCCTCCTCTGCTATTTCACAACCAAATTGTTCTGCCAAAACAACTGTTGTTCCTACCACACTCCATACGAATGTCATATCGCTCACGCTTATCTCCGGTCAGGCTGCCTGTCAGGCTCTCTGGCATTAGCACCGATTGCGTGTGTGTTTGTGGATTCCTGGTTTCTGCATGTACATGTCTGCAGACGCTGAAAGGTTTCTGTGCAGTCATGTCTCTGGTTGACTTCATTCAGCAGATATGACTGTAGAGCCTTTGAAGTCAACATGAAACTACATTTATAACCCATTTTCCTCTTATAATGTGTCATATGGAGAATCAGAAGACTGATAACAGATTGATGGATCGTGCTCACAAATGTGCATTTAGAAGGTAAATAAGTCCATTTTGATTTCATGTTTGACTTTAAAGCTTTCTCAGCCATGAAGCACCAGCAGCAGAGAGCGACTCCAGAGCGATATTAATTTCAGAGCAGTGCTGTCTCTATTAAACTTAATGTACGCTTAACACTTTTACATTTCAGTCACAGAAACAGCGCCTCTAATGAGCCGCGACGCACTACACAACCGGCTAACAGCACGCAGACCAAAAGAGAGAGCGAGCCAGAGATGCTGAAGTGAAATTGAGTTTTGCTGAGAAGTCAGAGTGTGAGTTTATCTAAAAAAAGACAGTTCACCCTGAAAACCTCAACTCTATCATCATTTACTCACCTTTAGACTTACTTTCTGTCATTAAAAACAATACAAGCTTCAAAAATTATTATAAAAGTAGAAAAGTAGTTCATGAGACTCATATTCAAAGTCATTCAATAAGAAACAGGCTGAAATTTAAGTCGTTATTGACCAAAAATCATGACACCTGCCCTAGAATGAAGTAATCTTTTCAACTGATTCAGTTCACAGTTCAGTCTGAATTATTCATTCATTCACTCAATGATTCCATTTTTATTTTTGTTTATATATATATATATATATATATATATATGTATATGTTATTTCTTGATTATAACATTATTTTTATAAAATACAACAAAAAATAAATAATTATTAAATAAAAATTAAATAACTTAATACATACAGTGGGTACGTAAAGTATTCAGACCCCCTTCAATTTTTCACTCTTTGTTATATTGCAGCCATTTGCTAAAATCATTTAAGTTAATTTT
>NW_015555741.1:401-5575 GCF_001515605.1 Sinocyclocheilus anshuiensis | reverse complement strand
GGCTGCAATATAACAAAGAGTGAAAAATTGAAGGGGGTCTGAATACTTTCCGTACCCACTGTATATACATGTATGCATATATAAAATATGCATGTATGTGTGTATTAAAAATGTTATTTTTTGATTATTCAATGACAGAATTACTGTAATATAATATAACAAAAATATAATGTAATAATATATAACACACACACATACATACATATATAGTGGCTGCAATATAACAAAGAGTGAAAAATTTAAGGGGGTCTGAATACTTTCCGTACCCACTGTATATTGTATATATACATACATACAATATTTATATTTATTTAAATTTGTATAATTTTGTTAATGTATACACTGTAAAAAAAATTCAAGCCGTTTCAACTAATTATTATTTAGTAACTAGCTCCACAGAAACGTTACTTTGTCAATTTCTGTCTTCAAAGTGTTGCCTGAATTATTTTTTAGTTGGCTCAAACTTTACGGAACTAGTTTTATAGTCCATTCAACTAAAATGTTTTAATTGGTCAAACATTTAGAAAACTACAGCAAATTATGTCAATTAAAATGTAACCATTTACTCCATGTGTTTTATATGTTACATAAACTAAGATTTATTATTTGGGCATCATAAGAAATTGCTGTGCAACTAGTTATTACATTTTATATATTTTATAGTTTAACAAAATTATTTAAAAAAAATATAGCTGCAAGCAGCAATTACGGGGCCAAGCACTACAGAAGCAAGCATCAGACCAACTGCAGCAATGAGTAATTAAAACCATTTTAAGATGATTTTAGTCACACACACACACACACACACACACACACACACACACACACACACACACACACACTGCGTATGCCAACAATCACTGCAATAGTTCAGCACATCTACCCCGTCATGAGAAATCTGGCATCGGCAGCATAATGATTTTCTCTTTATCTCGCCATCCATTTGAATCATACTGTCATTCTCTCTTTCTCCACCCACTGCTGATGGTTTAATCATGACAGAGAGAGAGAGAGGGAGCTCTTTCATCAGGAGCCTGTGTGGATTATGTGAGATCTTTTCCTTCAAGTCTCTGGACTTTACATAATGCCTGACATTGTTTGAACAGAAGGGATGACATCAACGTGATCATCACCAATTCAAGACACTGAAAATCACCAATAACCCCTGACTAGTGTTGAGGATCGAGAACCGGTTCTGAATCTAAAGCAGCATGGAAAAATAAATGATGCTGATGAGTTGTGAGTTTGCTGTCTGAATATAATGTGATGAGGGAGAAATAATGAGCCGCACAATGCAATAAAATACAATTAAAAAAATTAAAATAAACAGACAAGACATATTTCTATTGCACTGTTCACAACAACAAACATAGATCACGACCAGTGTAGTCTGATTCAGCAATCTTTTTAACGAATTAACTCACATTGCTGTGGAACTAGTTATTATATTTTATACTGAGTTTAAGAAAATGATTAACTGGTGCCTATCAATTACTAAAAACACACATATTACAACACATAATAGCCTTTATTTAATAACAATCTGAATTTATAACATTTGTCATACAGACTAAACATGCAGGCTTAAAGGGACAGTTCACCCAAAAATGAAAATTTGCTGTTAACTGATTCACCCTCAGGCCATCCAAGAAGTAGTTAACTTTTTTCTTCAACTGAACAGTAAAGGAGATTTTTAGTTGAAACCATTGTCTTTGGCAATTCATAAACTGCACATCTCTGGCTGCCGGCTTTTGAGAGTCAAATAAACATGTACAGACAAGACCAAATTACCAAAGGCTCCTGATGATACATTGAGGTCTTATGAAGCTAAACAATCAAAAACCGGCAGCCACAGACGTGCAGTGTATGAATCGCCAAGGATCACCGTTTCAGATAAAAATCTTCTTTACTGTTCTACTGAAGAAAAAAGTCACTGACATCTGGGATGGCCTGAGGGTCAGTAAAATAACAGCAAATTTCCATTTTTGGGTGAACTATCCCTTTAAAGTGCTCCAGTTGTCAAACATCACATTTGTAATACAACCGCAAAATGTATTTTAAACATTTGTTTTAGGAACTTAAAAAGACTAAACAAGTTAAACAAAATGTTTGCAAACAAACATTTACAAATATTACTACTATTCACAGTTACATCTTTAAAATGAGGCAGAAGTCAGAAAAAATAAATGAACCAGGTGTTACAGTTCAACGGAACGGAGTCAAGTAAACTCCAGTCACTGTATTTATATTATCTTGGATGGCCTGAGGGTCAGTAAAATAACAGCAAATTTCCATTTTTGGGTGAACTATCCCTTTAAAGTGCTCCAGTTGTCAAACATCACATTTGTAATACAACCGCAAAATGTATTTTAAACATTTGTTTTAGGAACTTAAAAAGACTAAACAAGTTAAACAAAATGTTTGCAAACAAAGAAATGGGAACAGAATCCTTTTCATTTAATTTCATGAAAACTTTTCTGCTTCCCATTACCTGAATCTTTTTAAAGATGTCAAGTCAAGTCACCTTTATTTATATAGTGCTTTTTACAATACAGATTGTGTCAAAGCAGCTTTACAGTATTAAACAGAAAAATCGTGTGTCGAAGGAACCAAAACCACATTGTTCTTCTCTGGCCAGACGAAACCAGCAGTTTAATTGCAGGCTGCAGCAAAGTCAGATTGTGCAGAGGACTCGTCTGGTTCCTGTGGTCTTGTCCCGATGGCCATCTAGGTGATGAGGTCTTCACTGGGGCTCATCTAGTTGTCCTGGTCTCCGCTGACATTCAGGGCTGTCAAGGTCATCTCTAGGTGCTGATCCTCCCTCTGGTCTGGATACGGACTGGATCCGGGTGGCTACGGTGACCTCGGAATAAGAATGAGACAGTCTAATATTAGCGTAGATGCCACTGAGAACAATAAAGCACCAAAAATTAAACCTAAAATTCCTTATAGTAACAGCTTTTGACATTAAGTGTTTTATGGCTCAAACAAGATGAAAAACCACATTCCCTTCACTTAACAGTTCATTTCCCTCAGGCATATAATTCATACAACGCTTATTCAGTGTTTTTATATATGTTGTACCGTGTGTATAAATATATACGTTTTAAATCATACGTTTACACCTTTTTTAATATACAAGTTTTGATAAATTCAGTCTAAGTACAAATATTTATTCAGTGCCACTTTCCTGACGCATTAACTTGACATAACGTACACTTAACAAATTCATTTTTCTTCGGACATACGACTTATAAAACACTTCTAAATATGCACTCAAAAACATCAGATATGCTGTACGTTTTTGACGTACTAAAACTTAGTCTAAAAATAACATTTATTTAGTGGCACTTACCTGACGCGTAAATTTGACAAGATGGCGCTGCTGTTTCTCCCGCGAGGCACTTACCTGACTCGTGAACTTGACAAGATGGCGCTGTTTCTCCCGCGAAGTCACTCAGGCTCGTGCACGTGCGGAATGATCTCAGTGTTGGCTGGACTTGTTTTTATTACAGTAGTTTAGTCAACATTGACATTCTGAAATGTTGACTGGATCTGAAAATAACCCTTTATTCAATGTTTTTAAAATATATTTGTGTAGACTTAATATGATATGTCTTCTCAACTAAGCCCAAGCAACAAAATTAGCTCAACTTAAATATTTTTGCCCTTCCAACATTTTGTTAATTGGACTTTTTACAGAGTATGATACTTTTTCATATTTTAGAATGTGCGATTATATATACATGCATTATATACAGTATATATATATATATAGTAGTGCTGTCAAATGATTAATCGCGAGTCACATTTGCGACCAAAAATATTAATTTGCGAGTGAAGTTTTTGCATGTAATGACTTAAAATTTTGCATGTAATGCCTTTTTCCTGATTGTTTTGTGATCACATCTTTTATGTTGACATATTAAACTGAGGCTGAGACGATGTGCATCAAAGTTTTAGTGTAAAAAAAAAAGAGTTTCAAACAGTCCTCATCTCTGCCGCACAGCAGCATTGACGCACGCAGCTCAGTTGTACAGCACGAGAGAGATCGAAATGACGGAGACGTGCGAAATAGGAGTGCAGAAAAACAGTGTCTATTTCGTGCGCAACTTGAACAAACTGCATCAGGTATAGCTGTCATTTGTGTGGATATTGGCAATATCGTTAACAATTCTCGTTCATAATCATCACTAATATGGCTTAATATGGCACTAATATGAACTTCTTATTAGCCTATTTGTAGCGCACTTGCCGTCCAGTAATCGCAATTAGCTTTATGCTTTGTTACCTTTTAATAAATAAAGTATCAGCTTTAAAATTATGGCAAATTCATAACGAAATTCAAACAATAAATATGGTTTATGGTTTTACTCTTTAATGCGGCAGGAGCGATCGCTTTAGCGCCTCAGTTCAAGCAATTGAACCCATTATATCTTTCTGGCTTCTTACTCGATTTTTTTTGTCTGGAGCCCTGATATATATCTATACCTATATATATAGGGTTGGGGAGTAACGAAATACATGTAACGTTGTTACGTATTTAAAATACAAAATATGAGTAACTGTATTTCGTTATATTTACATTTTAAATGGGTGGTAATCAAATTACAGTTACATCCGAAAGTAGTTTAGATTACCAAAGTGATTACTTTGAATTTTAATGTCATTTATTTATTTTAATATTAATGTAAAATGATTGGAAATTTTAATCAATGAGGCAAATGGTAATACTCTGACTCGCGTGCAGCCTGTTTAAATAGCAACCTGGCCTGCAGAGTGCAGACTAGTGACGACTCACTAAAGTGTAAGAGAAAATCAGAAAGCCAAGCGCATAATTGTCATGGAAATACAAAGACCATTCGGTTATAAATAAACCCCCCCGTCTCTTAATGCATTGTGTGGCCTTCTTGAACATCAGTACATGTTTTCACCTTTTGTAACAGTAATGCATGTGTCCCTCAATGGGGAAGTCGTGGCCTAATGGTTAGAGAGTCGGACTCATAACCCAAAGGTTGTGGGTTCGAGTCTCGTACCGGCAGGAATTGTAGGTGGGGGGAGTGAATGTACAGCGCTCTCTCCCACCTTCAATACCACGACTGAGGTGCCCTTGAGCAAGGCACTGAACCCCCAACTGCTCCCCGGGCGCCGCAGCATAAATGGCTGCCCACTGC
>NW_015555741.1:0-253 GCF_001515605.1 Sinocyclocheilus anshuiensis | reverse complement strand
CCATACGTTGCCACATGTCACGTCACAATTGTCCTCAGTGTTAAAAGATGGATTTCAAAATCATACAGTCAATGTCAGAAAGGGTTCAAATATGCAGAAGAAGCTGGAAAACCAAAGAATGTGCAGGAGCTGGAAGATTTTTCTGAGAACAGCAGGCAGTTGAACTGCTCAGGACCAACAAGGGACTCATGAACAACTATGACAAAATATAAAAACAGTCGTGAATCATCCAGGAAATGACACACAGTATTAA
>NW_015555740.1:254499-260341 GCF_001515605.1 Sinocyclocheilus anshuiensis | reverse complement strand
GATTCTCCACAGAACTCCCAATGCGAGTGCGACACGTTTGCTCATGAAGATTTTGTAAACGCAGATATCGGATACCAGTCCTGTCTAAAGTGAATGTAAACAGACGTGCCAAAAAATCGGATATGGTCAAAAGATCGGATCTGTGCATTAAGATGTGCAGTGTAAACGCAGCCTTTAAGAGCACATAAATGGCAAAACTATTTTAACTGCGTGCGCTATGCATAATTAATGCATTATGATGATATACTATAATTATGTCATGATGCAGAAAGTGTTTAAATCATGACATGTTGTCAAATCTTATGATTTTTCGTTGATGTCAATTGTATTTTATTCTAACATTATTTTAATCAGTTCGATGATCGATCAGTACTAAAATTGTTAACTGTCAGAAATGATTTTGCTTAATATATCGGTGAAGGAGCGCATGATGGTCACAAGAGGGCGCACTTCCGAGAGAAAAAAAAAACCTTTCGTTCTGCGCCCCCCAGTCATTTTGCGCCCTAGGCAACTGCCTATGTCGCCTATGCCTCGGGCCGGCCCTGCTCACATGCCAGGTAAGTATAAATAACCTAGTCTGTCTGTCTAACTGGTTGGTCAAACCCCTCTGAGCGAGTTATCTAAAAACAACATATTATAGCCTATATGGCTCTTAAGACACACTGCATATAAAAGATTAATGCTATGTCATATTATGTGAGATACCTCAGCTGAATTTAAAATCAGTGCAATGAATTCTCAATCTGTACAATGATGTCAATAATAAGTAACCATTAAAATGTTTCCTATCAAATGCTAAATGTAAACGATGCACAAGATATACCACAATAAATGCTGTGATAGAATCGGTTTGGACATTTGTTGGGAGTTTATTTGTTTTTCATCTAGAGTTTGTTTTCAGTTCTGATTTTAGTTCAAATGTAAAAGACCTTTCACACCAAAAGTGAAATTAATGTTTTGTTTATCTAAGGTCATTTTCGCTTATTAGTATGGTTGAATTGGATCATTGAAGGTCAGAAGCAAAGACATTGGTTAATAAAATGGGATTAAATAGGCCTACATAAAGGATATTTGTGTCATTTAACATTTAATTATTGCTGGATTGCGTCGTATTCTGAGTTTGCATTTCACTGTTTTTATTTATTTTGAGGAATACTGAATCTGTTTTTGTGTAAGTGAGATGAGTAAATGCATGTTCACTTATAGTCTAGAACTTCAGTAAGCATCATGTTCACACAGTGCACACAATGCCTCTGCATTTACTCCCAATTTCTCTGAGCATGGGGACGGGAGAGCTGTCAGTCAATAAATGGGAAAACAAAGTGCTACTTATTCGAAAAAGTAACTCGGCTATTTTCTTGTAGATTAAAAAGTAATGTGTTAATTTACTAGGTACTTGAAAAAAGTAATGTTTAAGTGCCTTGCATTACATGTAATGCATTACCCCCAACACTGGTAGAAAGCATAGCATAGCTATGGGTATAGTATAAATTATGCAGAAAGCATAGTATTTTCAGAAGAGTATAATGGGAAAAGAACAAGCATCCCTGCAGGTAAAAATCTTAAACCAGTCTGAGCAGGTTTGCTAGTCTTAGCTGCTTTTCCTGTTCTATTTACGTTTTTTTTTTTTTTTCAGATGGTCTGACTCAGGCCAGGATCCACTAATAAATAAATAAATATATATATATATTTAAATTAGCTAAGCAGTAAGCATGATGACATTTTCCTTATTTGGAACTAAACCTGGATGCCTGTTTTTAATTAAAATATTAGGTCTGTGTCACCTCTTGGCTCCTCCTGCTAAAAAATACAAAGTACTTAACAGCAAGACAATATGACCCATGGCAATCCTAAACTAGTGATCTGAGTGATTGTTGTTGAGATCTCTCTGAGTATGGCTTTAGTGGAAACACTTCTCATGTGTTCATCACAGGAGCTTCACTTGCTGTGCAGCTGTTTTTGGTTATTTATCTATTCTCCATCAGCTCTAGCTCTCAGGATGAGGGGGGGGGGGAAGTCCTCCAGGACCCAAACCACTGCCACTGCTGGGGAACCTGCACATGCTTGACCTCAAGAAAGACTACATTAGCCTTTGGGAGGTGAGCTATTGAGCAAAACTTTAAAATCAGAAGATAGGGACAGCACAGTAGAGAATATACATACATATATGCGTTTCATATAATTTATTCATGTAGTTAAAATGCCTGCTTTTGAC
Organism: Sinocyclocheilus anshuiensis; assembly: GCF_001515605.1. Taxonomy (NCBI): domain Eukaryota; kingdom Metazoa; phylum Chordata; class Actinopteri; order Cypriniformes; family Cyprinidae; genus Sinocyclocheilus; species Sinocyclocheilus anshuiensis. Next base: position 258,126 of record NW_015555740.1, on the reverse strand, counting down.
AGAAGTTGCAGAAGTTACATGTAAAAACTGGTAAAGACAATTATTTTTGGGGACATACAGCAAATGACCAATTCCTGCACAAAAGTGTTATTTTTCAAAAGCAGAAATAGATTATTGCTAACTGTTACCCCATATCACAGTACAAATCTTGTTGATTTACTCAAAACTTGTAAAGATTGATAAGCATTCAGAATTAATCACGCCATCAAATGTTATAATTATAATGGAAGTAACTTTCAATCTGAAGAAATGTAATGAATGACCACTTGCACCACTTTTCTCATCTATCACTTATCAACACGACAGTTCAGGTAACTTTTTCCCCCAGTTTTTTTCAATATGTAACACAGTGTCACACCATGGATCTTTCTGATCTGCTCTTTTCTTGACAGCAGTGACTTTAAACGTCTCGTATGCAGGAATCAGCACCTCTTTCTGGTCAGGATACTTAGAATATTTTATCACATCAGCACCTTCACAAGTTTCAATTTCAAAACAAGATCTAGTTCCAAAATGTTGTGCTACTTTACGATTAAGAGAGGAGGATGTGAATGAACCCAAACAAATCTCTTTGTTGAGAACATCTTTATCAAATTCAACTGGAGTACCACGATAAGTTAAATAGCATTTATTTTGTTTTTTCTTCAGAATCTGTATCGCATCTGTTAACAGAAAGTGAAGTGAATACCATTTGAATGGTCCCTTTTTGTATTTTTGTTTCTCACTACGAACAGCATTATTGAAATTACGATATACATCAGAATTATTGTTGGTGTACATATAAATGGAAACTGAATGAATCTTTCTCAAGTTATCTTCTGGTTTCTTTGCATTTTTTTTCACCTTCTTGATAATCCAATTTAAGGTCATTGAGAAACATTTCCTTCCCTAGATTTTCCAGGTGTTTAATTTTCTCTTTACAACCGTCATATTGGTCATCAACAGAATTCAGTGCCATATCCAATGGATATCCTGCACCAGCAGCTCTGCGATCCTGCAGCAACAGGAATCATAATGATCAGTCATCAGTATTAATGTCTGTAATATTCATACTAGAACACAAGCTTATCTGTCCTAGAGCAGCTAAAATGAGCAGAAGAGCTTCAGTGATCAGCAGCATCTTGATTCGGTCAAATCCCTCAGATGATCTAGTAGATCTAGTGAAGAACAGATGCTGAAAGACAACTAGAAACAAAACAGCATTTCACAAATACTAGATGTATGACTCCAATAGGAATATGTTGTGTTCACCACAATGTCTTACATAGTGCATGTAATATAGTTTTAAATCTGTGGTATTTTAAGGAAAATAGCTAAATTATTTCAAAATTAAACCTGCAATGTTCACTGATGAATGTGATATATTGACCTTTTACTTTAACTCAAACTTACCTGAGGATATTGTTGTCTCTTGTCAGATTCTGAGTTTTGTTTTTGTAGTTTAAGGTGTTCAACAGCAAGAGAACATCTGAAGATGTAGTTGCTTACAGCCAGACAACAACAGTGAAATTCAAACTGAGATGAGAAAGTTAGCTTTTTATATTGGATCTAAGGTGTGTGTTCTGAGACGTCATGTGTGAGACATAAGAAATTACCAAATGACCCATCACTACACGAGGCAGTACACTTTTTCATCGTTCTCATTCTGTAAGTTGGCAAAGAACTGTAGAAAACAAAAAGAGTACATAAATTAGTACATAAACAAAACAAAAAAAAATCAATAGAAAGTCCTAGATTTACGCTTCTCATGTGGATCAAATTCACAAACATGATGTGGCCAAATATAAATACTAGTTTTTGAACCCCTTTGACTACAGATACGATCTTGATTCTTTTGAAAGCAAACACTTCACTCCTCAAGCCTCAGAGAGGGACAATGAAATGGAAAGAAGAAAAATAAAGACATGTAATTTTTTTTTTTTTTGTAAGAGCGTCTATTATACAGTATATGAGGGACTCAACTTATGCCACTGACCAAATACAAACATAATGAAACATGATGTAATGATGCAATTTTCCTGAAAGTGTATATTGTGCACAAATCAGAGACCACAGAGAACTACTTGTGTTGCAATACTTAGTACTGCATACTAAGTTAAAAGAAGTATACTAATAGCACACTTGAATAAACTTCTTTTTCGTAAGGGAATGCATATAAAATCTGCATATGATTTATAAAATCATAAAATCTGCATATATAAATATGTCCGTTATGGCTCATTTGTATCCTTTTTTTTTATCTGACACCTGTAAGGAAAATAAGTTACCTGAACCATGCAATACTGGAGTCCCACTTATATTGTATAACAGACATTATTCCTGGTCAGCATTACAAAACTGAAATTTCCAGAGTTTTTATTCTTCATTGTTCTCTGATGCTTGAGGAGTGAAGTGTTACCTTTCAAAAGAGTCCAAAAGGTGTTCAAGAACAGAAACGTTTGCTTTTTAGCATTTGTTACATCATACAGAAAATTTGTTCAGCAGGATCAATGAATCATATCAGAAACAGTAAAGTTCTGATAAAATAATTAAATTATTGGCCTTTCTGGCTTAATTTGATAGGGCGGTTTGAAATGAGACAGGAAACAGTGTAAAGAGAGTAAAAGGGAACCGGAGTGGGAAAAGACCACCATCCTGAACTCGAGATAAGCAGAGATAGAAGAAGTCTCAAGGGAACCAAACACATGTTTGTTTGAGAATATGAAAGTGCAGTTCCCCTTCAGGAACTTGAGCTGTAGGCGTCTTCAAGATGGCGTCGGTGTAGGTCGCGTTTTCTTTGCTCTTACTTGAATTTTGTGCAAAACTTGATTTTCTTCCTCCCCGAAGACTTCTTTTTTTTCATGCATTGATTTTATACACTTTATGCTCTCCATATATTTATTGTACTGCGATTAGTGAGTTTGTATATATCTTTGAGAGCTTTTTCCTCTTTTCGACAACGACTATTCACTGGCTAGGCTACAGCACGTGTTTGGATTCTAGAATTGCGGTGTGACGTCAGGATGGAGGTGGATGACATCTCGAAATCTGAGAGTGTTAAACCTATGCATACTTATGCCAAATCTGCTAATGTTGTGGACTCACTGGATACGTGCTTTCCCGAGTATCCTGGAGAAAGCCCTTTGCCGAAAATGCGGCGCACAGCTGTTTATCTCCTGAACTGCAACTTTCGGTAACGCTTTAGATTACAACCCGCAAAGAACTATGTAAGTATACTGAATTTACGGTGTACGTTTCTGTAATTATAGTGTGCCTATAAAGAACATAAGTGTAGGTATAAGGGAACAATGTGTTACGTTTGGGTAATAAGGGGGTAACAACCAGATATGCAACCTGCAAAGTACTGCGTAAGTAAACTGAAGTTACAGTGTAACTTTTTTGTAATTATAGTGTACCTATTCAGTACCTCTGTGTAGGTATAAGGGAATAATATGCGAAGTTTGGGGAATAAAGGGGTAACAACCTGTAAAATTAGAAATCATTTATACTGTAAGTATTTTGAAACTAAGAGGTGCTTATTCTAATATTACGTGGTATGTATGGCCTAAACAACAATCTTATGTTTGGGAATGATTTAGAAAGACGATATATACTTTTTATAATTTTATATTGGTATTTTATTATAGG
>NW_015555740.1:236502-253748 GCF_001515605.1 Sinocyclocheilus anshuiensis | reverse complement strand
AACCCTCCAGTTTTAAAAGAACACATTCCAGTCAGTTTCAAAAATCTCTCTCCTCTTCGTGTCGATTAGTTTTCTTGTATTTTCGACACATATTCCTGTCATGAGCGCCGCAAACACGGATAGGCTCATCTCATGCGCCATTCCAGCTGTTTCCAAGTTGTCCCTCGTCTGCGCTTCGATTAATTTTCTCCATTTACTTACGCAGTACATTGCGGGTTGTAATCTAAAGCGTTACCCAACTTTCTTTACCACGCTATTCAGCGCCAATCCCGCCGTGTAGTCAATTTCACTGGTTAAGGTTTGGGCCAGGTGTGGGGTAGGTTTAAGCATTAGCTTTAATTTTTTGTAGCATAGTGTAGGAAATCAACACTTTAATTGACACAACCAATAAAATCTTTAGAATCGGCAGTGGGGCGGAGTTTGCACTGAAGTGGATTGGGGGAAAAAATTGCGCATGCGTGTCATGTGCTTGTCTGTCAATGGGAGGAAGCCACACCCTATTTTGGAGCTCCCACCCCGTTTTGGAGTTCCCGCCCCCATTTGGAGATGTCCAGGCTGCAGTTATACCCTTCTCGGGGAGAGGGCTGAACATGTTTATGTGCTTTATATGTTGCCTTTTACACAGATGCCATGAAATTCAGAGACTGGCCAACATAATACACATGAATCTCCCTCGTATAACTAGCTGTGACATTCATATCAACACATACATTCATATCTTCTCATCCAGAAGGTTGGTCCTGGTTTTCATATAGACAGTATTTTAACGTGAAGAGAGTGCATTGATAACTGTGGATTATACAAAGACTTTTAGGAGTGATGTCTTATACATTGGCTGAACATAATGAAATTACATTGAATTGTGTTGAATCAACTTGTTTTAATCAAGTATATTGAACAAGCAGCAGAATTCTTCTTCTTTTTGAGTGCATACAGGTTTGGAATTCATAAATGATAGTTGAATTCTCATTTCTGAGCGAGAAACGCTATAAAATAACAAAATCACAAAACCAGGGTTCTAGCTGTATTTTGACATGTCCCAAATTATTGTACAGAGTTGCATTTGAAAATTGCTAAACTTCATCGTAATATGAAGGCTGATTTTTATTTACTTTAAACATTTTATAACATTGATGAATCAAGCTATCATATCTTATATTTATAATTCAAGCAGCTTTTAAAATTAATGTAGATTTAAAGTTTTGCTGTATCCTTAGGTGCCACTGCACAGTTCAGCTCACTTGTTTTTCCAGAGCTTTTCAAAGTGAACACCGTTTCACACCAGAGATCAGGCTGATCTGCTCTGTTCTTGACCGCAGTGACTTTAAACTTCTCGTATGGAGGAATAAGCACCTCTTTCTCACGAGGAAGCTTAGAATATTTTGTAATATCAGCACCTTCACACGTGTGGATTTTAAAACAAGTTTTAGTTCCAAAAAATGGAGTTCTGCTACGATCAAGAGAGGAGGATGTAAAATAGCCAAAGCGAACCTCTTTGTCCTTATCATCATATATGTATGTATCTTTTGTACCACGATAAGTATCATAGCATTTATTTTGTAGTCTCTTCAGAATCTGTATCGCTTCTGTTAACAGAAAGTGAAGTGAATACCATGTGAATGTCTTGTCTTTGTATTTTTCTTTATCATTATAAACAGCATATTTTAAATCATCATATACACCATAATCAGTGTACACATAAATGGCGATTAAATTATTCTTTTTCAAATCATCTTTTGGTTCCCTGACATAGTCTGCACCTCTTTGCCAAAACGTTTTAAATGCAGCTATTTCCTTATTTAGATATTCTGTCTCCACCAGGTTTGCCATGTTCTCTCTACAGCCCTTATATTGATCATCAGCTGAATTCGGTGCCATATCCAGTGGAGCTATCTTCCCTTCAACAGCAGCTCTGTGATCCTGCAGCAGCAGGAATCATGATGATCAATCATCAGTATTCATGTCTGTAATATTCATACTAGAACACAAGCTTACCTGTCCTAGAGCAGCTAAAATGAGAAGAAGAGCTTCAATGATCAGCAGCATCTTGATTCAGTCGAATCCCTCAGATGATCTAGCTGAAATAGAGAAGAACAGATGCTGAAAACAAGCAGAAACAAAACAGCATTTCACAAATACTAGATGTATGACTCCAATAGGAATATGTTGCATAACAAAACTGTGTTCACCACAATGTCTTACATAGCACATGTAATATAGTTTTAAATCTGTGGTATTTTAAGGAAAATAGCAAAATTATTTCAAAATTAAACCTGCAATGTTCACTGATGAATGTGATATATTGACCTTTTACATTAACTCAAACTTACCTGAGGATATTGTTGTCTCTTGTCAGATTCTGAGTTTTGTTTTTGTAGTTTAAGGTGTTCAATAGCAAGAGAACATCTGAAGATGTAGTTGCTTACAGCCAGACGACAACAGTGAAATTCAAACTGAGATGAGAAAGTTGGCTTTTTATATTGGATCTAAGGTGTGTGTTCTGAGACGTCATGTGTGATAAGAAATTACCAAATGACCCTTCACTACATGAAGCAGTACAGTTTTTCATCATTCTCATTCTGTAAGCTGGCAAAGAACTGTAGAAAACAAAAAGAATACATAAATTAGTACATAAATAACAATAAAAAAAAATCAATAGAAAGTCCTAGATTTACGCTTCTCATGTCGATCAAATTCACAAACATGATGTGGCCAAATATAAATACTAGTTCTTGAACCCCTTTGACTACAGACACGATCTTGATTCTTTTGAAAGCAAACACTTCACTCCTCAAGCCTCAGAGAGGGGCAATGAAATGGAAAGAAGAAAAATAAAAGATATGTATTTTTTTTTTGTAAGAGCGTCTATTATACAGTATATGAGGGACTTAACGTATGCCACTGACCAAATACATACATAATGAAACATGATGTAATGATGCAATTTTCCTGAAAAGTGTATATTGTGCACAAATCAGAGACCACAGAGAACTACTTGTGTTGCAATACTTAGTACTGCATACTTAGTTAAAGTATGAGAGTGTGCTTAAGAGTGTGTTCTTGACCGCCAACTATTGTTTTGTCTAGGATTTTCTAACATTTTTAGAAAACAAAAAACATCTCTGTAATCAATTTCATGAAATGTATTCATATTCTAACAGGCATGTGATTTCACTATTCAGTTTACACTTGCAGAATTATCAGGATTGAAGCAATAAAACCGTTTTAGGAACTATTATCATTTAAAAACAGAAATACATCATCTTAACATTCAGAATTAACTGGAAACATTTGTGTCTCAGACAATGAATGATATTCTTCCAGACACAGAAGTGTAACTGAAGAAGATTAAAGTCTGTGGAAATGGAAATTAAATGATTGTGGTTTAAAATCTGCATATATAAATGTGTCCGTTATGGCTCATTTGTGTCCTTTGTTTCTTATCTGACACCTGTAAGGAAAATAAGTGACCTGAACCATGCAATACTGGAGTCCCACTTATATTGTATAACAGATGCGCCTGCCTGTAAAGTGGGCGCGAACGCAGACCTCCCTGGTGGTTGATATAAGAGACCACCGCTGTGTTGTCGGTGCGCACCAACACATGGTGATCTCTTAGGTCTGGGAGAAAGTGTTTCAATGCTAGAAATACGGCCAGCATCTCCAGGCAGTTGAATGTGCCACGTGAGATGGCGACCACTCTACAGACCGCAGGCTGAGCGGCCACGCATGACTGCTCCCCAGCTGGTGAGGGACGCCTCCGTCACTAGCGTTACGCAGCGACAAGGAGCTCCCAGCACCAGGCCCTGAGACAAGAACCAACATTTCCTCCACATGTCTAAGGCACGTAGGCAGTGCCGCGTGACCTTGAACATGCGAAGAGGGTTTCCCCTCGGGGAGAACCCCCTGGTCTTGAGCCACCACTATAGGGGTCTCATGTACAGCAGACCAAAAGGTATCACGTTGGACGCAGCTGCCATCAGACCCAGCAGTTTTTGAAACTGCTTGACAGTGAGTGACCGGCTTCTTTCACTCTCGTGACACACCACGTCCAGATAAATGGTTCTCTGTAATGGAGAAAGCACACTTTTCTTGGCATTTAGCCTTAACACCAGTCTCTCGTCTCGATGCTGAACCGCCACCTGCTCCGATTGAGCTAATATCAACCAATCATCAATATAATTCAGTATGCGGATGCCCTGGAGTCATAAAGGAGCCAGAGCAGCATTTACACACTTCGTGAAAGTGCGGGGTGAGAGTGCAAACCTGAAAGGAAGAACTCTGTATTGGTAAGCTTTGCCCCCAAAAGCAAACATCAGGAACTTCCCGTGATGAGGAAGGATGGAGATGTGGAAGTATGTGTCTTTTAGATTGATCGTGAGAAACTAGTCCTCGGACCTGATCTGAGACACGACTTGTTTGATTGTAAGCATCCTGAACTTCAGTCACATGACTGAGCGGTCCAGTTGACGCAGATCTAAAATGGGACACAACCCTCCATCCTTCTTCGGAATGATAAGGTACCGGCTGTAGAACCCAGATTCTCTTTCTTGAGGAGGGACCACCTTGATGGCCTCCTTCCTCAAGAGAGTGTCTACTTCTTGTTCCATTACCAGAGCCTGCTCGGGGCCCACCAGAGTGGGACTGACCCCGTTGAAATGAGGCGGAGGAGAACCGAACTGGATTCGGTAGCCTCTCTCTACAGTGTGCAGGACCCACTGAGACACATTTGGCAGTAGTTTCCATGCTGCCAAATAGTCTACTAAGGGAATCAGTCTCTCGAGACTGACTTCTGGTGTAATCAGAGCGGCCAGCTCAGTTCCCTGAAGTAGCGGACCGGCAGGGAACTAGCTGCTCTAGAGACCTCCGAAGAGATAGCGAGCCTCTTAGTACCACTACGTTTCCATGCGGTAACTGAGAGAAGCGCTCGCTGCAGACAGCTGCGCCCTGAAGCACCGTAGGTGGCAGGGTTGGCAGACCGATCCCCTGAGGGCACTGAGGAGAGACGGGCACCGTATGATGAGGTGTACACCGCTCTTCCCCAGAGGGGCCTGCCCTCGGAAGTCCTGAGCCACCGGCGTCAGGACTTCTTGGTCGGGGACTTCTTAGGGCTCTATCATACACCCGGCGCAATGTGGTGTCAGGCGCAACGCAAGTGTTTTTTGCTAGTTTAAGCCTGACACTAATCATTTTCACGTCCTGTGCCATGTCATTTAAATAGCAAATGCATTTGCGCCCATTTGTGCGCTCATGGGCGTGCTGGTCTGAAAACGAGGTGTGTTCAGGTGCATTGTTGACGCATTGCTATTTTGAGGCAACTAAAATAGACTGCGCTATTGACCAACTAAAACCTGGTCTAAAGTCAATGGCGCAGTAGTTTTTTTTTTTGTTATTTAAAGAGCGCATTAGTATAGGCGGGTCCACAGCGGGCGTACACTCTGCTTATTACACACACAGGGGCGCACAGCAGCACACAAGCATGTCAAATATTAAAAATTAAAGGATTACAATGTAAAATATTATTATTGTGTAGGCTACATAAATATAAAAATGCCTACATGTCATAATGGATAGTCATTGCAAGTATCAAAATTAGGCTACCTATTTGTATTACCTATTTTGCATACTGAATTATATTGATGATTGGTTGATATTAGCTCAATCGGAGCAGGTGGCGGTTCAGCATCGAGATGAGAGAGCAGCCCATATGAAAGCTGAGCTGGGGTTAAGGATGAACGCCAAGAAAAGTGTGCTTTCTCCAGTACAGTGAACCACTTATCTTGGTGTGGTGTGGGATTCGACCACGATGCAGGCACATCTGTCTCCTGCTCGGATCGAGTCAATCCTCACAGCAGTCAAGAGGGTGAAGCTAGGCCAGTCACTCACTCTCAAACAGGTTTCAAAAACTGCTGGGTCTGATGGCAGCTGCGTCCAACGTGATACCTTTTGGTCTGCTGTACATGAGACCCCTATAGTGGTGGCTCAAGACCAGGGGGTTCTCCCCGAGGGGAAACCCTCTTCGCATGTTCAAGGTCACGCGGCACTGCCTACGTGCCTTAGACATGTGGAGGAAATGTTGGTTCTTGTCTCAGGGCCTGGTGCTGGGAGCTCCTTGTCGCTGCGTAACGCTAGTGACGGAGGCATCCCTCACCGGCTGGGGAGCGGTCATGCGTGGCCGCTCAGCCTGCAGTCTGTAGAGCGGTCGGCATCTCACGTGGCACAATGGGACCTGGCTGTGGTGTTAGAAGCTCTATGCAAGCCTTCCTTCGAGTCTATTGAGGAGATCTCTCTTCCGGGAGCCTGACCAGCAGAAGCCTCGCACTGGACACATACATCCACAGTGCTGCCCTGTGGAGAAGGGCGGACCAACTGCTTGTGTGCTACGGTCCCCCTAAGAGAGGTCTTTCTGCTACAAAACAGACCCTCAGCTGGTGGATAGTGGATGCCATTTCTATTGCTTATGAGTCCTCTGATCTCCCCTCGCCTCTGGGGGGTCAAGGCTCACTCTACCAGAAGTGTTGCGGCATCCAAGGCCTTGTTTCTATGCAGGACATCTGCAACGCTGCAGGTTGGTCCACGCCCCTAACGTTCGTCAGGTTCTATGACCTAGATATGCGAGCCACACCTGGCTCTTCTGTTCTCTCGCCCTAGTTGTGCTCTTCCACACTGGCAGGGATTTGTAAGTCTGGCGGCGTGGGCATACTCGTTCCCATAGTGTTTTCCGATGCAGCTTGAGTTCCTGAAGGGGAACGTCTCCAGGTTACGCATGTAACCCTAGTTCCCAGAGGGAACGAGATGCTGCGTCTCAGTGCCATACTTCCGGCATCCCTGCGAGCGTTTGCTTCATTCCTCGAGGCTGACGCCGGTTTCACCGCGCGTACTTTTATAGCTTCCTTGTTGCTACGTCACCCGCTCGTGACGTCTCGCCCATCCATTGGACTGATTACACGCGTGATTCAGAGCATGGTCACGCTGAAGGCGTTTCCATAGCATTTTCTGACGCAGCGTCTTGTTCCCTCGGGGAACTACACTCTTAAGAAAAATGGTTCTAAACAGTACCAGAAAAGGGTTCTTCGGCTTGTAACAATAGCACAACTCTTTTTAGTGCTAAATAGAACCTTTTTTATAGGGTTCCATATAGAACCATGCTTTAGAAATGCTATATAGGACCTTAATGGTGTTATAAATAACCTTTCTAATGATAGTTTTTCATTAATATAAGTATATTAATATCATTAATATTAGTATTATTTGTATATATTATTTATTAATATTGTTTTTTACTCCTCTATCTGCTTGGTCTTATAATATCTTGAAGTGTCTATTAGGGTTTTACATAAAATGAACAGCAACAACAACAAGTGTCAATTAGGTACTTTTTTTTTAATGACATGAAATTGTAGCAAAAATGAGTGTTCTTCTAACAACAGTTAATAGCAGAATACATTAATGAATGACAATGGACATTGAACATAAATAAATGCTTAAAGAAGTAAAACAAAATATAACATAAAATAGTGCATTGAAGACCAAGCTCAAATATCTTCACAATCCTCTATGATGCCTATGATTATTTTATTTTTGGTGTGATTGAATGGCAGTTTCTCTCTGCAGATGATGAGGTTGCAGGATGTGACACCATCTGAAATGCACAATTGTTTAAGTTATAAATTTAGTTAAACAGTTTGTCTCCTTTCATTTGTTTATGTGAAAATTGTTTATGAAGGCCAAAAGTAGTATGTGAGCACTTCACAATGTTAAAAGGAAGAAGTAATATAAAGTCATGGGATAATGTTTATGCATAAACCCTAGTCATAAAAAATTACCATAAATTCAATATCTTTGTTACTTAGTTAAGAAGATGAGAGTAGTATCCTTAACTGAATAGAGCTGGTCACACTTACATGTTCTCTTAAACTAAAAAGAGAAAAGACATAGAAAAACCAATTAGCATTTGAAAGTTATAATTTATAGACAATTTAAGAAAGAAATTATTTACCTGTTGAGAGTGTGTTGACAGTCTGTGTATTTGGATGGCTGAGCTCCAGAAAATCAGTAATGAGGCATCTTAGAGTGTAGCCTCAGTTAGGGTTTTTCATGAAAACAACAACAATAACCACAACGACATAAAAAAAAATCTAAAAAAATGGACCATAAATTCAATAGCTTTGTTACTTACTTAGTGAAGAAGAGGAGAGTAGTATCCTTAACTGAATAGAGCTGGTCACACTTACATGTTCTCTTAAACTAAAAAGAGAAAAGACATAGAAAAACCAATTAGCATTTGAAAGTTATAATTTATAGACAATTTAAGAAAGAAATTATTTACCTGTTGAGAGTGTGTTGACAGTCTGTGTATTTGGATGGCTGAGCTCCAGAAAATCAGTAATGAGGCATCTTAGAGTGTAGCCTCAGTTAGGGTTTTTCATGAAAACAACAACAATAACCACAACAGCAGCATGTTGTGTGAAATAAGTATGTTTTTATTGACATGCAAAATCATCAGTGCTCTTAACGTCTAGGTTACTTGTGTAACCCTCGTTCCCTGACTGCGATCGGGCATCTACGGGGGTCTTCCCGGCGGGAAGAGCACCAACCGATGAACAGGTTCCACTTCAGCCTGTAAGCATGTCTAGCAGACATGGTGTTTACTACCGATGGAGGTAGCTTAGAACCTCCGCGTCCCGTCCAGGGACCATAAGTGGACGAGGTATCAGCAGCCTGGATGGCAACACCCGCTGATACGCCGTCACACCAACGCCAGCTGTTTTTCCAAAACACTCGCGGAGATTTGCTTACTAGAAGGCTCGGCTCCGAAGCGAAAAGCTGATGTGCGTTTGCACGCGCTCTCCTTATATACCCGCGCTGCCAACTGTCATTGGCTTGTTTAGTTAACACTCGAAGGTGATTGGGCTCTCGGGCGAGATCCCAATTCGTCAGTCACGACTGACGTAACGTCGAACGTGACTGACTGAAAGGGAACAACAGTTATTAGCTGAGTGCATTAATGATTGACAATTGACATTGAACATGAATAAATACATGAAGTAAACCAAAATAAGAACAAAAATAGATGTGATGAAGACCAAGTTTCAGTGAAACAATCACAATCCTCTATGATGCCTTTGTCCATAATTTTGGTGTAATTAAGTGGCGATTTTTCTCTGCAGTTGAGGTGGTAGTAGGGTATGATACATCTGTGGAGAAAAGGAGAGAAGTTTTCACAGCTTAGCAGAGCTGCACGCACTTATATGTGACCAAAAAATAACAAAAAATAAGAACGTTTGTTTGGAAACCAGTTACAATTTTAAAGTTAAATTAGTATTTAAATTTAGGAATTAAATTATTTACCCGTTGAGAGTGTGTTGACAGTCTGTGTAGTTGGATCACTGAACTCCAGAAAATCAGTACTGAGGCGCTTTGACAGTTACAGATTTGAAAAACAAAAGGGCGGGAATAAAGAACCCTAAACTCTAACACAAAGAACCATTTCAGCATAAAAGGGTTCTTCAGAATGCTATGGTTCTAAACAAAACCAATACTGCATGTAAAGAATCTTTAAAGAACCATCTTTTTTACATGCGTAACCTGGAGACGTTTCATATCATGATGAAAATATTATCAGAATATTTAAATATATCCATGATTATGGAATAATAGATGGTTAAAGAGGTCTTGACAGTGGAATGAATATATTTAATCATTTTAAATTTGTCTGAAGTTACATGAAAGTTAGATTTTTTTCTTTTAATCTTTCAACAGTAGTATTTTTAAATACTACTGTTGTCATCTGGCTCTTTTCTGATCTTTTCCATCATTACGCTCAAGCCCCTGAAGAACTTCACAAAAAGTCAAAAATTTCTCAGGTGATTTTGGAGGTAAACTAAAAGATGGATGCATGCCAACTGGTACAAAATATAAATATGATGTTAGAAAAGTTCTGTACCCAGAGGTTCATCTTGACTTTTGGAGGTAAACTAAAAGATGGATGCATGCCAACTGGTACAAAAGATAAATATGATGTTAGAAAAGTTCTGTACCCAGAGGTTCATCTTGACTCATTTGCATCCTCTTTTGATCATAGAGAAGCAAAGGATTTTGAATAAAACTTGTTTTGAAATCTGCACTTCGGAAGGTGTTGATCTGACAAAATATTCTGAGTATCCTCATTCTGATACTGAGAAGTTATTTTCTGATACTGAAAATAACATTTTTAAAGGGAGTATCAAGGTTTTACAGAAAGTAAAATGAAGGACTGAAATGTGAAACCTAAAGGGAACCAAATGCTTGTTTGTTTAAGAATATGCACAAGTGCAGTTTCACATCCAGATGCAAAGCTTCTCCAAAAACCTAAATATATCTGGCAAAAAAAAAAAAAAAAATTGGTAAATGAAGACCTGAGAGTGAAATGACAAAAGAAAAACAGCAGTCTCATGAACATTTCAAATAACCGTACAATGTTGTCCAATGTAAGTGGATATTTCACTTTGAAAGTGCTGCAAAATGTGAAAGGAGCAAAGTAATATTTTGTAGAAATGTTGCCACATGTTTCCTCATGAAAGGCAGTGTTATGAAGTCTCTCCTCCACTGACATCCATTCAAATATAATTTGATGATGCTAAATTCCCATGCCTTTTGAGTAAGTATATTGACAGCAAATGTCTCTCATTGATAGCAGTGGTGGCATCATTGCAAAAGAAAAGATACACACAGAAGTCTTGGACAGGCAGCATGTATTGGACATTGAGTGAACGGATTGAAAAAATGGTCTTTTGTCTCCTGTGCCTGTGTTAACTTTTCTAATGTTGGAGGCTCAGAATATACACACACTCATTATTAGCAATGTTAAAAAAACAAGGGCAAACTTCCTCATCTCTCAGACTGCTGTTGTTGTTTGGCTGTGAGTGACTGACTTTTCTGATCTTCTCCTCTCGTTGAAGCCGACAGAAAGACAAGAGTATTCTCAGGTAAGTTTTGGGTCCATCATTTATATTTACATTTAGTCATTTAGCAGACGCTGTGACCTTAGAGCGTTGTTGAGAGACAACCGGAATGGTTTGGAAACACATGATAGAGGTGGAAAAGAGAGGACAGAAAAGGAGAGTGTGTACAGGGAAGAGCAAAAATATACTTAAGTGCCTTGGCGATTTTGTTGCTCGGTGAAGTCACGCAGATAAAGTCGCAGGTCTTTAAGCTCGTTGGTCTTCACACAAGGAGGCCTGAACGCTTCCGCTGATGCTTCCGCGTCAGCGCACAGACATCAGATAAATCATCAGTGAACATGACAAGTTTAAGTGACACAACATTCTTCATTCCTCTTAAGGGATTTTGTGTTGTGTTTTATCTTAACTGTCATTACTCTATTGTAAATTAAACTTGTGTTTCTGGTTGTCTTTCAGCATCTGTTCTTCACTAGATCTACTAGATCATCTGAGGGATTCGACTGAATCAAGATGCTGCTGATCATTGAAGCTCTTCTTCTCATTTTAGCTGCTCTAGGACAGGTAAGCTTGTGTTCTAGTATGAATATTACAGACA
The DNA here is from genome assembly GCF_001515605.1 of Sinocyclocheilus anshuiensis. Taxonomy (NCBI): domain Eukaryota; kingdom Metazoa; phylum Chordata; class Actinopteri; order Cypriniformes; family Cyprinidae; genus Sinocyclocheilus; species Sinocyclocheilus anshuiensis. The sequence goes on along the minus strand of NW_015555740.1, from coordinate 242,210 downwards.
TTAATACTGATGATTGATCATTATGATTCCTGTTGCTGCAGGATCACAGAGCTGCTGCTGCAAGAAAGATATATCCATTGGATATGGCACCGAATTCAGTTGATGATCAATATGACGGCTGTACAGTGAAAATGGCACATCTGGTGAAGACAAAATATCTAGAGAAGGAAATCAATAACTCAACTGATTTTAGAAATGCTTGGCAAGAAGGTGAAGTGAATGCCACAGCACCAGAAGATAACTTGACAAGGAATCATTCAATCACCATTTACGTGTACACCAACCTTAATTCTAACATATACCGCAATTTTAATACGGCTGTTCGTAACGGTAAGCAAAACTACACAAACCAGGCATTTAAATGGTATTCACTTCACTTTTTGTTAACCGATGCGATAAAGATATTGACTGAAACACAGAAGAAATGCAAGTCAACGTATCGTGGTACTACAGTTGAATTTTATCAAAATGTTACAGGCAAAAAGGTTCGTTTCGGCTCATTTACATCATCGTCTCTTGAACGTAAAGTAGCACAAGATTTTGGAAATAAATCTTGTTTTGAAATCAAAACTTGTGAAGGTGCTGATGTGATCAAATACTCTAAGTATCCTGAACAGAAAGAGGTGCTGATTCCTCCATATGAGAAGTTTAAAGTCACTGCTGTCAAGACGAGAAAATATCATAAAAATCTCTGGTGTGATACTGTGTACAGGTTGGAAAGCTCTGGGAAAAGAAGTGACCTGAACTGTGCAGTGGCTTTCAAGAAACCAACAAAGTTCCTTAAAAATACATCAACATTTAACACTTCTGCGTTTTGCAGATGCTTTTATCGAAAGCTAATGGCCAGTCAAGGCCATATAAACAGTCGGTTTATAGGCCGACCATGTGGTTGTCTAGGACAGAATCAGATGCTTGTACACCGACTCAATCTCACTGATGGAGAAACTCACACCGGCCGTCAAAGTGGTCAGAAACGACGCTGCTGCTGTCGAGTTTGAGCTACAGTAATACCTCAAAATGTATGTTGAGTATTTTAACTTTACTTCCTTGCATGATTTTGACATAATTGAAAGATTTAAGGATCTTTCTATCTACTCGTTCACCATATAGTTATTTACTTATTGCTTTTTTATTTTCTATTATTTTTCTGTTACTGTAATGTTGTGTCCAGTATTGTCTCCACAAGTAAGTTAGAGATACGAAATGTCTTCATTTTAAGCTTTTAACATCAGAGGATATTGTTGTGAAGTAGTTATTTTCCATTGCCTTTGCTTTGATATTTGTTGAATTTGTGCTGGTCAGATGAAGATTCTTCAATAAACTGCTAATAAAAAGCTTATTTTTGCTATTTAACCTGTTTTTGGATATCAGACTAAATGCAGTGTTAAATGGTTTTGAATCAGACAGATTATGTTTCTCTGATTAATTTCTTCAGTTATACATAACTGTTTTGTGTCACATGACTGAAATATAAAGCATGCTAAGGTTGACATTGCTGGAAGATATTTCTACAATATTGCATAACATTGTGTTTGGGGGAAAAAAATTAGCCTCTGCAGTGGCTCTTGAACTTGAATTGAACTGAGAATTGCTAAATTACTGATTCAACTTCCTGTATTGTGGTAAATTTGAAAGGGAGACAGTTCTTCAATTCTGAATTGTGCTCTGGATATAACTGAATGTGCAGGTGGAGAGTTTGTATCTGCCCTCAAACTGAGCAAATCTCCACTCTTCACCCCAGTGGTGACCTACAGAAATAAGGTGGCTTTTGCTTGACAGTTATGTACAGTCTTATCCACCAGCAGAGCCAATATAAAATGCCCAAAATTAAACTTTTACACTGAACCCCTTTTACATGCCAATTGTTACAATACTAAAATCTCCAGTGATGATACTCATCACTAAGAGCAGTTCTGAGGCTTGAGGAACAAAATGTTAGATTTCTAATGACTCCAAGATTATGTCTGTAGTCAAAGGGGTTCAAGAACAGAAACTTATGCTTTTAAGCATTTATATGGGTGTATATTGGGATTTCTTCAAAACAAAAAAAGGTGATGCACAAAAATTCAGCAGACATATAGGACTTCAGAGACAGTGAAGTAAAAGAAATCATATTTTTAAGAAAAGTATCAAAGTTTAAATTCAGTGAAATACAGAAGCGTTGAGATATAAAGCTGGATATCAGCCTAAAGGGAACCACTTGTTTATTTAAAAATAGATTATGCATGAGTGCAGTTTCACATCCAGCAAGTATATCTGACTGGATATGGCATGGATGTAGAGGTCCTGGGAGAGGAATGAAAAATAAAAACAGTGTCCTGCAAATTTGCAATAACTGAATGAAATGGCAAACTTTTGTGAATGCGCATGAGGATTCCTTCATAAGGGACCATTTAGTCAAAAATAAAATATGCGATACATCTTTCCATTGTGATACCTGTTTGAGAGGTTTCAAGAGCAACTGCTTGTGTGGCTTACTAAAATTATACCTTGTATCTTTCCATATGTTTTGCAGGAAATCCAGCTGACATGACCCAGTAAATGATGCTGTCTGAAACATAATATCAGCTATTGTTTATGGAAAGTTTAAAGCATGTGACTGCTTTGGTGGCTTTTCTTGCCTGTAACGACTGTGTGAAGACAGTAAAATTAGCATATATGTTAGAATCCTAACCATAACCCATAAAACTTATTTTTAAGATTCCAGTTATTCGTTTGAATTTTGGCAGTGAACCAACCAAATAGTGAATGTTGATGAAATATAAAAAATTGATTAATGACTGACGATGATCTTTATAACTAAAAATAGACACTGAATTTATGTTTCTTTGTTGCTAACGATTCAATTATGGCAGTGACGTCCATAGTATATCGACCGGTTGATCAGGTTATCCTTGTCAGTCATTTTGATCACTTTATCTTAGATGACCAAAACATTTTAGATGATCTAGATGCATCACGATTACACATCAGCTATTTATCGATGTATCAAAGCAAATTAAATACATTTCTGTGCATACAATATTGCAGAAGTGGTATGCCGTAACCGTCCCACATTTCATAGACCCACTGTACTAAGTGAAAACTGATTTCTGCTCCAAATAGAAAATATTTGTTTCTCAGTTCTCTGGAGGTATTTTCTATAGATTTCTTAATTTTGTATATATTTATTTTCATTTACGCTTCCATAGGCTACCTCCTCAGACACAACAGAGAAATATTACTTCCTTGATGATGTGTCATTTGACAAAAATATTCTCGGGTAAGTTCTGTGTTAAATGAAAAGGTCAGACTCAGTATATCCGTGAACATACTGTTTAAGTGATTATTTGATATGAATTTGCTATTCAACAGAAAATACCATAAATTTAAAAGTGTATTATGTCAGATGTGGTGAAAACAGGTTTATTGTTTACATATTCCTATTGGAGTCATATATTTATTCTTTGTAAAATGCTGTTGTGTTTCTTGTCTTTCAGCATCTGCTCTTCACTAGATCTACTAGATCATCTGAGGGATTCGACTGAATCAAGATGCTGCTGATCATTGAAGCTCTTCTTCTCATTTCAGCTGCTCTAGGACAGGTAAGCTTGTGTTCTAGTATGAATATTACAGGCACGAATACTGTTGATTGATCATTATGATTGCTTTCTGTATAATGTGTCATGTTTTACTAAATTTAACATTTCGTTTATTTTGTTTGTAAGTGTTTACCTGCTAACCAGTTCATTTGTAGATTCTGCACACTTGTTGTGGTTGTAGTACAACTAGAACACGCATGTTTCATTTATTTGTCTACTAAATAAATTATGATCAATACCAACAAAGTTAATATTTTCCACAGTTAGTCAAGAAGTACATTTGTTCCAGTTGTACCCATGTCAGTTGAAACACTCATCTTTAATGCTCTAAAGTAGCCTAAAAATTATTACCATTAATCCATAGCAACTTATGTTTTATGTTTAACTTTAACTCATCAAAATAAGTTTACATTTTTGTTAAAACTTTATTATGTTATATGAAATTCATCTTGATTTTTTAAGTTGGTCTAATACCGTGGCCGAGAGAGCTCAATGCGTTGCAAATGAAAAAACACATGCAAATAGAAAAAAACACCTGCAAATTAAGAAAACATCTTCATCAATTTGACAACACACGCACTGCAAATGCTCACAACACAACCAAATAAACAAACGCGCTGCAAATAGGCACAGACCACATCGGAAATGTTTAAGGGAACTGCAAAGTGACGAACATGGCTGGGACATATTTATCAATGTTTGCTCTGAAAGGTGAGATTTTTGTTTATTTTAACATCCTGATCATACGATTCACGTGCCTATGCTTGCTCATCCAGGGGGGCCCAAACACAATGAAGAGATATATAATATTTTTGTTATAATATGGGCTATCTACAACAGTAAAAGAACTAAAACCCCAGAAGACATTGAGCAAATAAATATAACACTCACAATCAAGGCAGGATTTACGCATAGGCATTCTAGGCACATGCCTATGCTTGCTCATTCAGGGGGGCCCAAACACAATGAAGAGATATATAATATTTTTGTTATACTATGGGATATATACAACAGTAAAAGAACCAAAACCCCAGAAGACATTGAGCAAATAAATATAACAAACAATACGGTAAAAATGACAAACTATTTCCATGTCTTCAACCTTTTATTATATGTACGGAAATCACGCTTTCTTTCTCCCGTTCTCTCTCACAGGCGTACACACAGACACAGTACAGACATTTCTCAGTAGCGAGGTTCTTGAAGCAGTTCAACTTAAAGATTCGCTATTATTAAAATGACGTTTTGGAATTTGCAACGGAAGTTTTGGGATGAGGTGCGTAAAAAATTAGCTAGTTCAACACACGAGATTTCAGGACAGAAACATGTCAAATGTCTTGAAACAAATTATCTGAACAATTGATGTGTGATTGCGACTCCAGGCCGTTAAAATTATTAGCGAAATAATGCGCTCCCGAAGTGGTTATGTGGCCACGTCGCCGCGCCTACAAATGGAACGTCTTTCTCAGTTCTCAAACAAATTAAGAACTACAATCGATTTTTATTGACTGAACGCAAGAGCTTATTGCGATAGAAAACACTGTAACGGTTTCCACTGATTAATAAATATTTTTGTTTGCTTGGGTGGTAATATTAGGCCTATTATATTAATAGGGAAGGGGGGCCCAAAAATGTGTTTTGCCTATGTCACAAAAAGAGGTAAATCCGGCTCTGGTTGTGAGTATTTGCAGCAGCGTTTCTTTATTTGGTTGTGTTGTGAGAATTTGCAGCGCGTTTCTTTGTTTGTGTTGTGAGTATTTTCAGCGCGTTTCTTTATTTGATTGTGTTGCGAGTATTTGCAGCACATGTGCTGTCAAACTGATGAAGATGTTTTCTTAATTTTCTGGTGCTTTTTCTATTTGCATGTGTTTTCTGAAGTTGCAGCGCGTAGAGCTCTCTCGGCTGCCGTAGTTTAATTAATTTAAATTTAAATGACTTGTACAACCAAGCTGATTACTTAAAACTTTAAGACAGCCACTGAACTTAAGTTTTAACATTGAAATAGGTGGAATTTTTTTTTACAGTAATTTCGAAAGTTACAATTCCTTCCTTAAAATTCCTTAAAGGGGTCATATGATGCGATTTCAATTGTTCCTTTCTCTTTGGAGTGTTACAAGCTCTTGGTGC
>NW_015555740.1:220942-235762 GCF_001515605.1 Sinocyclocheilus anshuiensis | reverse complement strand
ATGTGGAAAATAATGTGTTTTTTGAACCTTAAACCGCATAAACACATTTCATTACACCAAATACACAAAATAATGTTCTTTTTAGCAGCATCATATGACCCCTTTAAAAGATTTAATTTTACAAAAAATAATTTTATTTCAGCTCTTCATTTTATTCCTGTTCTTTATTATATACATCTGATAATTAGCCATTCAATAGCAGAGCATCTAGGAGTGAAATAACCCATGCACAGTTCATTAGTAAATCCCTGACAAATTAAGATTAAAAATTCTAATTGGGAATAGTTAATATCTAAAATGTTGAACAATAGTTTCAAATTTAATTCAAATTCAAAATAAACAAACTAATTAATTAATTAATTAGTAAGTGAGTAGCTCATTCACATACTCATGAATTAATCATTAATCAACTCTTATTCAGTTACTAGTTGTGTTGTCAGAATCAGTTGTGGCCTTTATCACTTCATCCTAAATGTCAAGGCCTAGACAGCGTCTGACACAATAGGATTGTACTGCGGGTAGATTTGAAACAGTGTGTTTCATTTATCTATTTTCACCCCTTAAATAGACGTTGTTCGTTATCTTTGGATTAGAGAAATGTATGTCCTTGAAATTTTCTCCTACTATGCATCATTGTCATGATAACAAAGTATTACTCTTTGGTGAACAGATATACAATAAACAGAAAAAGAGAAAATTGTCCTTTTTTAATGAAAACTGATGAAACTCCTCTCTAGACCAGATCAAGAAATGATGATGCAAACTAAACTGAATCACATTCATTTCATTTCAACTCAGAATCTGTATTGCATCTCTATCATTCTATAGAATCAGAATGGCTCAAAGTACAACTGATCTGGGGTAAAAGCCTGAGGCATGTTAAGCCTTGTTACACGTCTAAACAGAAGCCCAGAGTTTGTCCAGTGTGAAACCGCACATAGACCTTCACAAGAGTTGCATTATGATGAGCTCAACAGTTTGTTTAACACACTTCAGCTGTTATATCCCACAACACACGCACACATTATCAGTGATATAAAACAGCAACTTCCCCATCTCTTGGGTTGAAGAGTCGTTGTCGTCTGACTGTGACTCTTCTGATCTTCTAATCTCATTGTTGCTCCTGAACTTCGGAAAAATACTGAAAACAGAATCTGACAAAAAGAGACAACAGTATTCTCAGGTAAGTTTGGGCTTAAAGTAAAAGTCAATATAATTCTTCAATCAGTGAATGTCACAGGTTTAATTGCATTGTGTTTGTTTATAGGTTGTTTAAGCATCTGCTCTTCACTAGATCTACTAGATCATCTGAGGGATTCGACTGAATCAAGATGCTGCTGATCATTGAAGCTCTTCTGCTAATTTTAGCTGCTCTAGTACAGGTAAGCTTGTGTTCTAGTATGAATATTACAGACATGAATACTGATTATTGATTGTTATGATTCATGTTGCTGCAGGATCACAGAGCTGCTGGTGCTGCAAGAAAGATATATCCATTGGATATGGCACCAAATTCTGTTGATGACCAATATGAGGGCTGCACAGAGAAAATGGCAGACTTGGTGAAAACAAAATATCTGAAGATGGAAATCAGTAACTCAGCTGAATTTAATAACACTTGGCATGATGGTGAAAATAAAGCCAAGAATCCAGAGGATAATTTGAAACGGATTCATTCAGTTGCCATTTATGTGTACACTAACAATAATTCTGTTGTATATCGTCACTTCAATAACGCTGTCCGTAGTGAGAAACAAAAATACAAAGACAAGACATTCACATGGTATTCACTTCACTTTTTGTTAACAGATGCAACAAAGATTCTGAAGAAAACACAAACTAAATGCTATTCAACATATCGTGGTACTCCAGTTGAATTTGCTAAGGACGTTCTGAACAAAGAGATTCGTTTCGGCTCATTTACGTCCTCCTCGTTTGATCAAGCAGTAGCAAGTGGTTTCGGACCTAGATCTTGTTTTGAAATTGAAACTTGTGAAGGTATTTCTGTGATAAAATACTCTATGTATCCTGACCAGGAAGAGGTGCTGATTCCTCCATATGAGAAGTTTAAAATCACTGATGTCAAGACGAAAGGGCAGAAAGGTGCCTGGTGTGACACTGTGTTCACTTTGAAAAGCACTGGAACAGTAAGTTACCTGAACTGTGGTGTTGATGCAAAACTAGTTCAAGACAGGGCCAAACTTTAAATCTTCATTCACTGTGTATCTTCAAAGTGAACGTTGCTTCTATTATAATATATGATTGTTTGATTAATTCTAAATAAAAAAACAATCTTCACAAGCTTTTAAGTAAATCAGTAATGACGCTTTGTAGTGTCATAAAAGTTAGCAATCATCAAATTTTTCTGCTTTGTCTTGTTTTGATCAAGTTTAACATGTAACTCTGTAAGCTGTGTATGGGGAAACAACTGAGTAGGCAAAAAAATGTATTCTAATTACATGAAGAAATTATATAAAAGCATACTCTAAAACACACTCTATTCTCTATGTAATTCTTGTTATAAAAACATAAAACTTTATCATATTTTCATAAGGAGCCTAAACAATGAAATATCAAGAACGACAATGGGTCTCTTCAAACGTATACTTGTTCATTACTATATATATATATATATTTATATATTGTCTTTTTCAACAAATGATCAGTAAAATTAGGTGCTTCAGAAAATGATCAACCTCAATATTATGTAAGCTGTTTAATTTTCTATTCATTTATAAGAGGTTTGCAAATTCTGCAACTTGAAGTAAATACAGTGTAAACTTTGTTGTGGTCTTGGTTATCAACACTTTTTTTTTTACTGCCGACTGTGTAAAAAAAAAAAAAAACTTGGCAAAAAAAAAAATAAATAAAAAAAACCTTGGCACAGCTTTAAAGTTTGTGTTTGGTTACAGCACCACCCACTGGTCAAAGTGTATACATGACTTCTGACATTTAAAGTGGTAGTTCACCCAAAATTGAAAATTTTACTGTCATTTATGAATTTCTATCTTCTGTTGAACATAAAAGAAGATATTTCAAAGAATATGGGTAACCAAACGGTTAGTGGTAGCCATTACTTTTACATTATTTTTGGGTGAACTATCCCTTTAACTTAACCATGGCCTACATATATGATGTCTTTCTTATCAGAATGAGTAATATATTGTCAAATTAGCAAGTTTCACAAGTTTTGATTTTAAAACCACGAATACTTATGCTTTTGGCCAATAAAGAAAGGTGGCTTCATGATCTTATAGCCTACAACTTTTGAACCACATAGTTTTCTTTATATTTCATGTGTTTAATTCAGAATCTGTATCGCATCTGTAACTTTAATAGAGCCAAAACTGCTCGAATTACAACTACAACTACTAACAAGGCATGTAAAGGTTGTTTTTACATGTCTAGCCAGGAACTCGTACCGTGTGAAACCACACACAGACCTTCACAAGTGTTGCATTATGATGAGCTCAACAGTTTAGTTGAGCTAAAAGATAACACTTCAGCAGATCACACTTCAGCTCAGAACACACACACATTATTAGCTAAATAAAAAGGCAACTTCAACAAAATAGCAATTGTAATACATCAAAGTTCAGAGAAAGAAGTACAGAAAGTAAGAAGTGCTGAGATATTAAGCATTGAAATCAGGAGCAAAGAGACTAAAAGGGAAACCAAATGCTTGTTTCATATCCAGATGCAAAGGCTTCTCAGAAAACCTAAATATATCTGACTGGGCGCTCACATTTCTTGACAAACTAAAGACATAAATGAAATTTGTAAATGTGACCCTGGACCACAAAACCAGTCATAAGGGCCAATTTTTCGAGATTTGAGAACTGAGATTTATACACTGAATTTATATACTGAAAGCTGAATAAATAAGCTTTCCATTGATGTATGGTTTGTTAGGATAGGACAATATTTGGCCGAGATGCAACTATTTGGAAATCTGGAATCTGAGGGTGCAAAAAATCTAAATACTGAGAAAATTGACCTTAAAGTTGTCCAGATGAAGTTCTTAGCAATGCATATTACTAATCAAAAATTAAGTTTTTATATATTTACAGTAAGAAATTTACAAAATATCTTCATGGAACATGATCGTTACTTAATATCCTAATGATTTTTGGCATAAAAGAAAAATAAATAATTTTGACCCATACAATGTATTTTTGGCTATTGCTACAAATATACCCCAGCGACTTAAAACTGGTGTTGTGCCCCAGGGTCACATATATTAGAAATTAAAGCTACACTGTAAAAAATTACCGTGAATTTAACGGTAAAAGACTGTAAAAATGCTACAGTAAAAACCTGTTAAATGGTTAACGGTAAATTCCCCTACTATATAAGGTGAAAAACTGTATTGGACATTACATGTATTGGACATTAGTTTTACGGTAGTATACCGTTTTTGGAAGTGAAAAATACCGTTTAATTTACAGTGAATAACCGTAAATTGACATTCCCAGAATTCCCTGCGTTACATTTCAAATTTGATGTTTTTTTTGTTGAAGTAACTATGTTTCTTCTTAGTTTTTTCTTATCAGTTTTGTATATTAGGTTTGTGTGTTACACCTAATGTTGTTATGAATGTTTATTGCATTATTTCGGTTTCATGTGTGTTACCATTATGGTGTTTAGTGTTCATGTGACTGACACTGTGCACCTTCTATATATGTTATTATTTAAGAACTGCTTGTGATGGGCTTTGGTTCATCATGTGACTTTCTCATCACCGCCTGCATTTGGTGGTTATCAGTGTATTACAAAGGTACAAAACAGATTTCAGTACTTCAATAAGGTTGGTATATTAACATTATATCAGTTAATGAAATGATGGTAGTTAACTGTAAATTTAAGTTAAAACCGTAAAACCTAAAACGTTGCTACCGTATTTTTTATGGTAAAATTCCAGCAACCACAGCTGCCGGTTTTTTACCGTAAATTTGACGGAATTTTTTTTACAGTGTATAGATTGTACTGAATGTCAGCTTGCTTATTTTGCTCAAGGTAAGGATTTATAAAGTCCACATGTCATGCAAACAAGACTCTTCTAACCACAGGTCAAGAGGTGTCGTTCCAACCACAGAATTTTGTGAAGCTATGTGCAAATGTTCATTGGAACTATAATTTTGGGAAACAACGACTCAGTGAACTATGCAAAGTATCTAAAGACTGCTCAAAAAGTCATTAAATGTTGCTAGATGATGTCATGCACTGTATTTTAATAATATATAAGTGAATGTCAAATAAAGCTGTTGTTATTTACATATTTTCTGTCAGACAACGAAACGAGTATGATATATAGTGACTGACCTTAACTAGCAATCCAAAAAGTCACTTGATTTATTGCTAATCATTTTAAAAGGAATAAAAGTCACTATTTATTCACAAAGTTGCTAAATTGCCAGCACTGGTTGATAACTTCTGTTTTAAGTGTTTCCACATGTTTTGCAGGACATTCATAGTCTTATACAAAATTTGTAAATATTATTTGTAAGGCCTTTTTTTGAGATGGAGACAGTAGAGATGATACAGGAATTGACAGGGCAGAAGAGATGGAGGCTGGGACTGGGAATAATGTAATTTGTATTTATTTTGTTTAATTCTGATAATGTCTTCCAGCTGTAACTTTCATAGAGTCAGAATTGCTTGAAGTGTAATGTTTTTTTTTTAGCCTTTGTTAGTCCAGTGTGAAACCACACGCAGACCTTCACAAGTGTTGCACTAGACGAGCTCAACAGTTTAGCTGAGCTGAATGCAACAAGATCACACTTCAGCTGTTATATTTCAGAAAACACACACACATTATTAGCAATATAAAAAGCAACTTCAGCCTCGACATCTGTTTGTTTGAAGAGTCGTTGTTGTCTGGCTGTGAGCGACTGACTTTTCGGATGTTCTCTTCGTTGCTCTTGAGCTCCTGAAAAACAGCAAAAAGAAAACTCAGAATCTTTTAAGGTAAGTTTGGGGGTAAAATATCATTGATCAAGGTCATTGGGCAAATCTATGTGCATGTTCTTACTGAAGTGATATACATATGAAGTATTTGTTAAGCCCTGTGTCTCTGGTTGTCTTTCAGCAGCTGTTCTTCACTAGATCTACTAGATCATCTGAGGGATTTGACCTGTGAGACAATTTTGTGTTTCTTGTCTTTCAGCATCTGCGCTTCACTATTTCTTAATAGATCATCTGAGGGATTCGACTGAATCAAGATGCTGCTGATCATTGAAGCTCTTCTGCTCATTTTAGCTGCTCTAGGACAGGTAAGCTTGTGTTCTAGTATGAATATTACAGACATTAATACTGATGATTGATCATTATGATTCCTGTTGCTGCAGGATCACAGAGCTGCTGCTGCAAGAAAGATATATCCATTGGATATGGCACCGAATTCAGTTGATGACCAATATAAGGGCTGTAGAGAGAACATGTCAAATCATGTGTGGACTAACTATCTGAAGAAGGAACTCAATAACTCAACTGATTTTAGAAATGCTTGGAAACATGCTGAAAAGAATGTTACCCATAACTGGAATATTTTCAGCAAATTAAAAAAAGAACATAAAATTGCTATCTGGGTGTACACTGACCCAAATTCTAAAATATATGTTCAATTCAACAATGACACTCGTAATGGCAAAAAAAACTACACAGTCATGACATACAAATGGTATTCACGTTACTTTCTGTTAACAGATGCGATACAGATTCTGAAGAAACAACAAAATAAATGCTATTTAACTTATCGTGGTACAAATGTTAAATTTAATGAGCATGATTTTATAGGCATTCGTTTTGGCTCATTTACATCCTCCTCTGTTTATCCTGGCAGGGCACACAGTTTTGGAAATGTTTCTTGTTTTGAAATTCGCACTTGTGAAGGTGCTAATATTAAAAAATATTCTAGGCTTCCTTATGAGGAAGAGGTGCTGATTCCTCCTTATGAGACGTTTAATGTCACTGCTGTCAAGACAAAAACAGATCAGAAAAATCTCAAGTGTCAGACTGTGTTTGAGTTGAACAGCATTGGAATAAAAAGTGACCTGAACTGTGCTCTATTCAAGAAACCATCCAAGACCATAAAGTACATCAAAGTACTCTGATATGCACAGACCAAAGTTATTTGAATTTACAAATGTACATCGGTTCAGGACAAAAAATAAAAAATAAAATAATTTTAATAGTAATTTTAACATTATTTTGTTATGTGTTTAAGTACTAACCATTTAACCTGTAGGTACTACATGTTTTTTGTTGTTATTGAACATTGATTGTCTTGTTATATTGAATTACAGCATTTGTTGGATTGTACAGACAAATTAGAGTGCTTAAGCTTTTTTTTTTTTATCAGATTCACATTCAGCTTCTGTTAACCAAATAAATCTCTCAAAGCACCTTATTTTCTCTCATAATTCTCTTTGATAACAAAACATTTTGTGACTGCATGTTATGGTGGGAACATAAATGTGACCAACTGGAAAAATTATGGAAAATCATTATCCTGTGAGGAAAACCTTGATATGGATAATTTATCTCTAACATACTACACAAGATACAATTTTAATTATATTTAATTTTTTTGTAATCTTATCCTTTAAAAGTAGAATGAAAGTAAATTATTTATAAAATTAATTTTGCATGTACAAATGCCAGGATTTGACAACTGTGAATGGCATTTTGTCCACCATTTCACCTATTGTTTATGGAAAATGGGTTGAATATAAGGACCCCAAGTTTTAGGATTATGGTAAACAAGGTAAACAAGCACAACTGCATGACTGGGTTGTGATACAGGTACATTCATACTTTTTAATGCCATTTTGTCACTTCAGAGAAACAGATAGAGATGCATTTTATAGTTGGTGTGTCTCCACCTATTACACAAATGTATGATTCTTGATGTATGATCTTGCCTTTTTAAAGAGCAGTATTAGAGGCCAAGCATCAAAGTTGCATTGGCATCTATTATCTATACGTTTTCTTACTATTCTTCTGATCCCTTTGCTATTAACAGGCAGCACTATATGGTAAAATGTTATTAAATTTGGCACAGTTTTAGGGCAGTTTCTGAAAAATCATCTGACCAAATTTGGTGTCAGTTTCTCCAAACCTATAGCGCCACCAAAAATTCAAATTCCACTTCAGTTTTAGCTAGTGAAGTTTGTAATAAATGGTCTAGAAGCCACTTTTAACCACTTTTGTTCTGAACAAAGCGGTTTGTTTTGGTTCTGTCACATCACATCAGAATCTTTACATCACATTCCTGAACAATTTCATAAAGGATTGCATTCTTTCTAAATATCCAGGCGGGTTTTCTGAATTTAAGAGGGTTCTTGGAGTTGGGCCAAGGTAAGCTAAACAAATGCACTACATGCGTCAAGATGACATTTGTGATATACAAAAGCCACTTTCCTCATCTCTTAGTTTGAATTGATGTCTGGCTGTGAGTGACTGACTTTTCTGATCTTCTCCTCTCGTTGCTTCTGAGCTCCTGAAAAATAACAAAAAGAAAAACATAATCTGACAACAAGAGAGAACAGTATTCTCAGGTAAGTTTGGGGTTAAACTAAAAAAACACTATATAAGTGATTATTTCGAACAGTTCTGATACTAGAATGAATATGATTTTAAAACTTATATATGTTGGTATGTATGTACATGTTCCTATTGTGAAATATTTTGTACTTGCTAAACCCTATTGTGTCTCTGGTTGTCTTTCAGCATCTGTGCTTCACTAGATCTACTAGAGCATCTGAGGGATTCAATTGAATCAAGATGCTGCTCTTCTTCTCATTTTAGCTGCTCTAGGACAGGTAAGCTTGTGTTCTAGTATGAATATTACAGGCATGATTACTGATGATTGATCATTATGATTCCTGTTGCTGCAGGATCACAGAGCAGCTGCTGCTGTTGAAAAGATATTTCCATTAGATATACCAAATTCTGCTGATGACCAATATGAGGGATGTACAAATGAAATGGCAGCCAAGGTGGAGAAATACTATAGAGAATGAAAGATCTGGATCAGCTGAATTTATCAAGACTTGGCAAGAAGAATGCAAAGAAAGCAGAGGATAACTTGCAGCAGATTCATTCAGTTGCTATTCATGTTTACACTTACAAAGACTCTACAGTATATAGTAATTTCACTAGTGCCACTCGCACTGACAAACAGAAATACAGAGAGGGGACATTCACATGGTATTCACTTCACTTTCTGTTAACAGAAGCGATACAGATTCTGAAGAAAACACAAAATAGATGCTATATAGATTTGTTTCTGATTGTTAACCTTTTTAATTTTATTTATTTATCTGTTTTCTTCTTCTTCTTAGTTTTACTTTACTCATCTGGTACAATTACGTGGTCTTGTTTCATGAACTCATTGTATATTTTTAGTGAAATGTTACAACCAACATAGGCTCATTCAAAATACGTGCCTCTAAATACATTTCTGAAAAACTGAAAAAACGGTTGGTTGCTCTCTAAAGAGGGTACACTGTAAAGTGACAGTCATGTTACAACATGTCCATGTGACAGGTGATATAATAATAAAAAACACAAGATTTACTAAAATATGGTGTCAAAAGCAATTGATTCACTTCAGTAGTAAGAAATTGGGCACATGAGGATGAACAAACAACACAAAGTCAGCAAAAACAATGCAGGTAAATGAAGACTCACACAACTCAGAGGACAAGAAGACACTTATAGTATATTTCATGAGATGCTAGTACTGTGAAGTGGACTTGTTTGTAATGCGCAAACAACTGAGCGAAGAGACAAAAGTGTCTGAAACGCTATCTGTGGGAAGCATTTGAGAAGTTTCAAGGTTTCAAGACTTCTTGTGTGATTTACTAAAATTTCTCAAATTAAATACTTTGGATCTTCTAAGTATTTTCATAATTCCTGCAGGAAATCCATTTGATACAAACCAGCCAGTAAATGACAGTCTCCACCATCATCTCAGCTATGTTCATGGAAAAGAGTTTGAATACGAGGACCCAATGTTTCAGGATTATGACGAACAAACCAAACAAGCACAACTACATGACTGGGTGTGTTGTGATACAGGTGCATTCATAATTTTTAATGCCATTTATTCATGTTAGACAAACAGATACAGATGCATTTTAAAGTTGGAGTGTGTTTCCACCTGAAGATCTGCATGTGTCTGGTTCCGGCAGAAAATGTGGAAAGCAACCTTGCATTGGCATCTATTGAATCTATTAGTTTTCTTATTTTTTTTATTCCCTTTGCCATAGACAGGCAGAAAAGCATAGTAAAATGTTAGTAAATTTTGCACAGTTATAGGACAGGCACAGAAAAATCATCTGACCAAATTTGTTGTCACTCTCTCAAACCCTATAGCACCACCAAAAGTAAAAATATCACTTCAGTGTTAGAAATGTATGGAATAAATGGTCTAGAAAACACTATTAAACATTGTTGAAAACATACTTGCTCAGACTTGTCCTAGAGCTTTCAACAGATAAACCCAAATTCGGGTGAAATGTTTTTCAGACAAAAGCCAAAAACATCTTTTGTGATAGTCAACCATTCCCATGTGACACAATGAATAAATGGTGTGTGGACTTCAAAAGAAGTGACGTCAGATTTTTGATGTATTGACATGGAGCCCTAAAGTCCATAATGATTTCAACCAACATTAAAAAATGGTATACTGATGGAATTCACCTCGGTTTTTTTTTACAGAAGTGATACAGATTCAGAAGAAAACACAAAATAAATGCTATTTCACAATTTCATAGGGGTTTGCAATCTTGCTATCTATCTATTTGCTAGGCAGGTTTTATAAATTTCATTTGCATTAAATTGGTTCAATTTTAAGTTTACACATCCTTAAGTCAAAACTGTAAAATATCAAACTTGCAAAATGTTCTCCTAACTAATGTTAAGAATTTGCTTGAACAGTGTTTGTTGTAGTAGGAATTTATGCCAACAAAGACTATTTTGTTGAAATACCTGTTCAAATGTTGTTCCAACTGACTCTCCAAATAGTCATCTGGATGAACAATGTACTGTGATGCATCATTTATCTCACTCACAGACCCACACAGAACACATGGACACGGATGATCTGCGATATACAAAAGCCTCATCTCCTGGTTTGAAGAGTCATTGTCGTCTGACTGTGAGCGACTGACTTTTCTGATCTTCTCCTCTCGGCTGTTGCTCCTGAGCACCTGAAAAATAACAAAAAGAAAACTCACAATCTGACAACAAAAGAGAAACGTATTTTTTTAGGTACGTTTGGGTTTAAATTAAAAGGACAATATAACCGTTTTATTGTAAACATCTATGTAAATATTGGTTTCCATTTAAATAGATATAGCATTTGTTAAACCCTGCTTTGTTTGACTTTCAGAATCTGTGCTTCACTAGATCTACTAGATCTGGAGATTTGACAATCAAGATACCGCTGCTCATTGAAGCTCTTCTTCTCATTTTAGCTGCTCTAGGACAGGTAAGCTTGTGTTCTAGTATGAATATTACATACATGAATACTGATGGTTGATCATTATGATTCCTGTTGCTGCAGGATCACAGAACAACTGTTGAAGGACAGATATTTCCATTGGATATGGCACCAAATTCTGTCGATGACCAATATGACGGTTGTACTATGAAAATGGCGAATCTGGTGAAGACATTGCTAGAGAAGGAAAGATCTGGCTCAGCTGAATTTAATAAGACTTGGCAAGAAGGTGAAGAGAATGCAAATAAAGCAGAGGATAACTTGCAGCAGATTCATTCAGTCGCTATTCATGTTTACACTAACAAAGACTCTACAGTATATAATAATTTCACTAGTGCCACTCGCACTGACAAACAGAAATACAGAGAGGGGACATTCACATGGTATTCACTTCACTTTCTGTTAACAGAAGCGATACAGATTCTGAAGAAAACACAAAATAGATGCTATGTAACTTATCGTGGTACAAATGTTAAATTTGATGTTAAGAGCAAAGAGGTTCGTTTGAGCTCATTTTCATCCTCCTCTCTTGATCGAACAGTGATACAGGGTTTTGGAAATAAATCTTGTTTTGAAATCTACACTTGTGAAGGTGCTAATCTGACAAAATACTCTAAGTATCCCGATGAGAAAGAGGTGCTGATTCCTCCATATGAGAATTTTAAAGTCACCACTGTCAAAAACAGGACAGATCAGCCTGATCTTTGGTGTGAAACTGTGTTTGTGTTGAACAGCACTGGAAAAAGTGACCTGAGTTGTGCATTGTTTAACAGTGGAAACCATGCTGCTTTCTTTAATGTTCTACTAATTTTGCAAATATTATTTTGCAAAGTGTTTACCTGCTAACTGGTATATTTTACATTTCACGTTGTTACTAAACTTTAAATTTCTTGTCATGCTTAATTAAATTTGATATTCCAGGAACAGTATGATACTATTAGTACTGATGGGAGTAAAGAAGCTTTTCTAAACTTACAATTTATTTAATCTTTTTGTTTTTCTCAACTTGTGTAAATGCACTTTGGTTTAAAAGCGTTTTTTTTTTTTATTTTACATTAAATTTACACACTTGGTACGATTATGTGGTCTTGCTTCATGAACACATTGTATCGGCGAGCGTACAATGTATAAAGCATAAGGCATGTTATAACATGTTTATGTGACTGTTTAAGTCTTAATCTGAATTTATAATAAAGCAAGATAAACAAAAATATTGTTTCAATATTTTATTGTTTTATTTATTCACTTAAGTAGTAAAAAATAAACTCATTTGGGAACATGAGAATAAATAAAGTCAGAAAAAACAATGCAGGTAAACATACATAAGAAATGCTGCCGCTGCACAAATAACATATGCAATAACCATCATTTATAACATGCATGAAATCACCCCGGAGGTGGAGGGTTTCTGAAGCGCGCTGCAACTGCTAAAGCAAGCACTAGCCAAGTATTTGAATGTTGAGCAGCTAGCTCATTGGCTGCTGATGTGAAAAGAAACCAATCAGCTGCGCCATGTGAATAATGATGTTATTTTTTATCAGATTGAGGCCATGTCCACACGTACACAAGTATTTTTATAAAAATCCGTTTAAAAAAAAATCTCCGTCCACATGAAAACGCAAACGCATGCTATGAAGCACTGTCAAGAGCATGCCAAACCAACAGGTGGCGATATAATCTCAACCGTAAAGCCATGTTGGCCAATCAGAAGCCTGAAAAAGTTTCCAGTAGGCGAAGATAACAGCGCAGGCTCCGACGTCACAAGCCAAAAACTACGGTTTCGCTGTCTATACGACAACACTGCAACCAGAGTTTTTGAAATTCTTCACCCTGGCAGGCGTTTTCAAAAATGTTCAGTTTCAGTGACCTGGTGCTGCGTTTGCGTGTGGACGAACGGCCAAACTGCGTAGAAAAAGCTGCGGTTTTAAAAATAACCGCGTTCGTGTGGACAGGGCCTGAGTTAGAACCTATTGGCCTGCGACATAGAGTTTAATGACAGAACTTTGTATTTAAGGGGATAGTTCACCCACAAATGAAAATTAGCCCATGATTTACTCACCCTCAAGACATCCTAGGTGTATGACTTTCTTTCAGATGAATCCAATCGGAGTTATATTGAAAATTGTCCTGGCTCTTCCAAGATTTATATAGGGATGGCTGACGCTAAACTGACGTTTCGACGCAGTGTCGAGATCCCGAAGCATAGATGTTTCGAAACACTGCTCCGAAGTGTGATTCAAAACACCCATGTCACGTGACAATGGCTAAATTAAGCTTTGGTGCGGTTCACAAGCGTTTCGACCGACAGGCGGCAAAATAAAAATCTTACAATGTAACAAATGTGACAGACTGTGGCTTGATTTCTTTTATTAATGTTCACTTCTCATGACCAAAATAATCATAATTATTCACAAAGAGGAGCTTAAAGGTTACAAAACCAAGCTCATGTAGACACATGTTAAAAACTCAACACATTATATATAAAAAAAATCAAATCAATTAAAAAATACAACTATAAAAAAACATAATTGCTCTTACAATGATGTGGACACACTTTATTGTTTGACATAAGCCTAAACAACGTAGGTTATCATTTGTAAATCGTTGTCAAGGCAGAGCAACATGTGCAAGTGACCACTATGTGTCACAGTGGAGACAGGTGTCTGATTGTTTCGAAGCCTTGACACAATTCGGCACATTTGCTTCAACTGTCGGTGCGTTCCAAACGGGATATATCACCCTCCGAAGGGCACTTCAGAGTGAAAACAATCATGGCCGCATTATTGAAGGGTCGTTCCAAACCGAAGTGCTCAAAACTGGCCACTTCAAAGGGCCTTTCGGAATGAAGGATTTCGAAGGGTACAACTGATGGACACTTCAGGCCCCCATGATCCTTTGCACAGGGAAGTTTGACGTCACAGAGTTTGACTTCACCTATAAATGTATGTATAGTATTTTTCTATACTAACTGTAATATTTAAAAGAGTTAGATTTGGTACATTATTATGGTCAAAACGACATTGTACTTCAACAATAATACTTTACAGCTACCTTTATCAGTCCATTAAAATGTCTCAAATAGACACATAATATACATTACAAACAGGGTTTCAAATTAACACCCGCCAACCCGCCAAATGTGGGTAAAAATCAGCTGTGGTGGGTAACGCGGTCAAATCACTAGCCAGTTTGGTGGGTTACTTTTTGTAAGTTATGTTCACTCATTAATTTCTTTGGGAAGTTCATGCAAGCCAAATCTGCGCAGGTTTAGCGCAAATACTGAACTCGTGAGACATCATGACATTATCGAG
>NW_015555740.1:218634-220237 GCF_001515605.1 Sinocyclocheilus anshuiensis | reverse complement strand
TACGTGACGTGATGAAGTCTGGTTAGACCAACACAGGCTTTAGTGCGCGTGCGCATTTAGAGTGCGTTCTTTCACTGCATTATTCAGAATATTAATATGCATTAAGAATGATCACATAATTCAAGATAAGGGGGCAGAAAATTTATAAATTTATATCAATTCATATAGTTAATCATTATCACACGAAGAGTGTCGTTTTTTTCTTAAAAAATATCAGCATGGTTACAAATGTGATATTGATTTTATACAACAGTTCGATAAACAATAAGTTAATATCAAGAGACTTACGTTTTAGACAGCATATTGGCTGTTTTTGTGCTATTTCGGCGCTATTTCACCAACAAAAAACATTCCAAACACAGCCACAGTACTGTTTTGCGTCTCTGAGCAACATGACGTTGTTTCGTAACTGAATGAATCAACCGTTTAAATGATTTGGTTCAATCGCAATGACCCTAAATGTATTATTATTATAATTGACTGATTAAATGTAAGAATTTGACTCAAAAGATGATGTACACTTTTAGAAAAAAATGGCTTTATAAAGGTAAAAATGCCCATAAAAGGTAAAAATACATTTAAACTTATTGGAAAAGATTAATTTCTATCACTGCTGTGTACTGACCACACAGAATATGAAGAATATCAAAAACTTTAGGAGTCAGCTGTCCACGGTAGTCCTTAAGATATCAGCACAATAACACACAGCAAAATATCGTCTAATTATCTTTATCGATAAAATCATAGAAAATATTGAGATATTATTTTTTGTCAATAGGGCACAACCCTAGTACTGACACAATATGATTTGCAACGGTCGCTTTGTCATGCGCAGTGTAGACAGACTCAAACTGTTGGTTTATTTGGCTAGTAGAAGTTATGAATGGCCGGTAACTTAAAAATTTAGTAGCCAAATTGGCTGGTGAGTGAAAAAGTTCATTTCAATCCCTGATTACAAATACATATTACATGACATTACATTACATTACATATACAAATATACATTATATTTAATGTAAAAGACGATTGGGGGTCAACCAGCGTACAAAATGTACAACGAAGGTGCCTCCTTGATCGTCTCGTTAAAGAGTTTTTTGACCCCTATACAGCTTCATCCCTTCGAAGCTCTCACTCCGGAGGGTAAACCCTTTGAAAGGATTAGGGCGTAGGGATGAGCCCTTCCGAATGGAACGCAGGGATTTTCAGTGATTTATGAAGCCTCGCTCTGCCCATCACTAGATGTATAATGGCAGTAGGCGGGTTCAACAGTCCAAAAGAAGTCCAATAAAGCTCATCAATCCGTAATAAAAAGTGCTTCACACGGCTCCAGGGGAATCAATGTGTTTTTTGTAACACTTCATATCCGGCGATATCGTTGACTTGATTGCGAATGATTGCAAAGATACTATTTAAACTGAACTGAGCTGGATGATGACATCACTGAATTCAATGATGAACTGCCTTTAACTGAAAAATGAGTGTTTACTATTGTCATTTTGCATTATTGACACACTATTTTCCTAATTAATGCTGTTCAGTTGCTTTGACACAATCTGTATTGTTAAAAGCGCTATATAAATAAAGGTGACTTGACTTGTAATAA
>NW_015555740.1:214202-216657 GCF_001515605.1 Sinocyclocheilus anshuiensis | reverse complement strand
TTTGGCTAGTAGAAGTTATGAATGGCCGGTAACTTAAAAATTTAGTAGCCAAATTGGCTGGTGAGTGAAAAAGTTCATTTCAATCCCTGATTACAAATACATATTACATGACATTACATTACATTACATATACAAATATACATTATATTTAATGTAAAAGACGATTGGGGGTCAACCAGCGTACAAAATGTACAACGAAGGTGCCTCCTTGATCGTCTCGTTAAAGAGTTTTTTGACCCCTATACAGCTTCATCCCTTCGAAGCTCTCACTCCGGAGGGTAAACCCTTTGAAAGGATTAGGGCGTAGGGATGAGCCCTTCCGAATGGAACGCAGGGATTTTCAGTGATTTATGAAGCCTCGCTCTGCCCATCACTAGATGTATAATGGCAGTAGGCGGGTTCAACAGTCCAAAAGAAGTCCAATAAAGCTCATCAATCCGTAATAAAAAGTGCTTCACACGGCTCCAGGGGAATCAATGTGTTTTTTGTAACACTTCATATCCGGCGATATCGTTGACTTGATTGCAAATGATTGCAAAGATACTATTTAAACTGAACTGAGCTGGATGATGACATCACTGAATTCAATGATGAACTGCCTTTAACTGAAAAATGAGTGTTTACTATTGTCATTTTGCATTATTGACACACTATTTTCCTAATTAATGCTGTTCAGTTGCTTTGACACAATCTGTATTGTTAAAAGCGCTATATAAATAAAGGTGACTTGACTTGTAATAAAAATATCCATATTTAAAACTTTATAAACCGTAATCTCTAGCTTCCACTAACTGTTGTATGCGGAAGCCGTTCCAGGCGGATGATGTAGGATGTATTGTCACGTTTGCCAGAGAGGTAGCCTGCCCGTGTGGAAGAGGTGAACAGGCGTAGAGGAAAGAAAGATCACGGAGTGTTTTACTGGTTGTCCCGACAGTCTTTATAGCAAGCATGCACAAAACACTCTTCACATACATGTAAAAGAGCAGGTACAAAGAATACGGAATGGACAATACTCTGGTGGACGCTACAAAACAGAATTGAACACAATGCACAGTGGTAAAACGACCATCTAAACTTGAGCTCTCTCCTACTCTCCCTGTACGTGCACACTCACGGAACAGCATTTAAACATATTTAAAGGGACATTAACATGAATAACATTAGGTGGCCATTACAGAATGTGTAGCGCATGCGCCGGTGAAAAGTGACGAACGCAGAAGCAGAGAGGAGAGAACAAAGCAAAACACCGGTTACGAATTAGAAGTACAAAACGAGGATTGTAAAGAAAAATCTCGGAGGATTTCGCCAAGAGGAGACTGGTTTTCCTTTGCTGAAAGTAAGGAAACGTTGCTTCCTTTGATCCTGTAAGCAAAACTTGGTTCTCGCTAGAGTAGCATATTAGGCTTGTTCGAGATGCATCAGCGCTGCACAGAACGATCAGTGTATGACATCAAAGTACCGCGACAGCCATAATAGAGCAGACGACTCTTTATGCTTTTGAATTGCTCTCGGGGTACTCTGATGTCATACACCGATCGTTCTGCGCAGCGCCAATGTATCTTGAGCAAGCCTATTCTCACCGGCGCATGCGCTACGCATACGTCCTACATCATCCGCCCATAACGGCTTTTGCGTACGACAGTTAGCGCAGGATACAGAAAAGTGGTTATAACGTTTTAAATATGTGTTTCTTACAAGAATGCATCAATTTCACTACAGGAGGCCTTTATTTACCCCCCAGAGCCGCGTGAGGCACTTTTTATTACGGATGGATGATGGATTATTATTATATGTGCTGTTTACTTTTCTTTTAATTTATTTTGAGGTTTGTAAATTCTGCAACGCTGCACCACAATTTGAGATGGCTAAAAACTGCATGAATTCAATTCAATTCAATTCAAGTTTATTTGTATAACGCTTTTACGATACAAATCGTTGCAAAGCAATTTTACAGAAAATTAAGTTTCTACAATATTTAGTGGTAGCTTATCAGTGGTGACTGTCAGCTTATGTACATATGGCAGAAATGTATGGAAAAATCAATTAAAGACGTAATCAAACAGACGATGAACACTATTAACAGCAATTATTAAATGATGCAATCAAACTTATAGCAAAATTTGGTAGTTCTGTATGTTGTTTCAGGGTTGGCATCATCTGAGGTCCTCTGAGGGGTTTGCATCATCTCTTCTCAGGTGTTCTGGATCCAGACTGAAGCTTGTGTAAATCCTACGGCAAAAACAGAGAAACAAATAGACACATAATTTGCGTAACTGCTGTTCCAACCAAGTAAAATTTATTTGTTTAACCCAAGCTAAAGAATAATAATGCGCATTTGATCAGATGTAACTGCAGTACAAGATTATGAGCTGCATTATTTGAATGAACGTTATCAGGAAGGCTATTCCAGAGTTTGGGAGCCAAATGCGAAAAAGCTCTACCTCCTTTAGTGGAC
>NW_015555740.1:213221-213819 GCF_001515605.1 Sinocyclocheilus anshuiensis | reverse complement strand
ATAATATTACCAAGGGGCAACATGTATATCGAAAATAGCAGAGGACCTAGGACAGATCCTTGTGGCACTCCATATTTTACTGGTGATAATTGAGATGACTCCCCATTTAAATGAACAAAGTGGTAGCGATCGGACAGGTAGGATCTAAACCATCTTAAAGCCTGCCCTTGAATACCTGCATAGTTTTGTAATCGATCTATGAGTACGTCATGATCTGTGGTGTCAAATGCAGCACTAAGATCAAGTAAAACTAGCAATGAGATGCAGCGTTGGTCTGACGCAAGAAACAAGTCATTTGTAATTTTAAACAAGTGCAGTTTCTGTGCTATGGTGGGGTCTGAAACCTGAAATTCTTCATAGAGATCATTTTTTTGCAGGAAGGAGCACATTGAGCAGACAACTTTTTATAAAATTTTAGACATAAACAGACGATTTGAAATGGGTCTGTAATTTGCCACTTCACTAGGATCTAGTTGTGGTTTCTTAATAAGAGGCTTAATAACCGCCAGCTTGAATGGTTTTGGGACGTGACCTAAAGACAACGACGAGTTAATAATATTGAGAAGCGGTTCTTCTGCTACAGGTAACAACTCTTTCA
>NW_015555740.1:212872-213004 GCF_001515605.1 Sinocyclocheilus anshuiensis | reverse complement strand
CAGGTTATTTGTGAATCTGTCTTTGGTGGCTGGAACAATAGTTCTGCCTGGACGATAACGCGGAGCCATATAGTTAATATCAGTAATACAAAGCAAGCCTACATACGCAAACAAGGAAATGGTCAGTAACAT
>NW_015555740.1:208517-212842 GCF_001515605.1 Sinocyclocheilus anshuiensis | reverse complement strand
GGGCAACAGCTTCTAATGTATTAGAGAAGATAGTGCCCATGTTGCTAGTCATTTCGTCTAGTTCATATATGTTTATGGGTACACAGACAAGTAGGGCTTTATCAACATTTACCAATAGGTCTCAAAGGAAATCTGCAAATTCTTTTAGGAAATCTGTATATGGCCATGGCGGTCTATACACGGTAGCCAGAGCAAGAGATAGGAGAGATCTCTTTTGCATATCTGACAGTGTAACATTAAGCAGAAGTATTTCGAATGAGTTAAACCTGTATCCTGATGAAGATGTTTTCTTCTTTTTTTCTATTTGCATGTTTTTTCCTAAGTTGCAGCACCTTGAGCACTCTCGGCCACCGTAATTTTCAAACTCATCCTAGATCTTGTTCCGATTATGATCTTCAGACAAGGTCAAAAGATATTGAAAGCTTTGTGATATAGTCAACCATTACGTCTCAGAGTAACCTTTGATGACAAGCAGACCTTCAAGGACCACATTGCAGCTCGATCATACAGGTTTGCATTGCACAATATCAGAAAGATCAGGCCCTTCCTAACAGAGCATGCTACCCAACTTCTTGTCCAGGCCCTTGTCATTTCTAGACTGGACTACTGCAATGCTCTTCTGGCTGGACTTCCATCATGCGCAATCAAACCTCTACAAATGATTCAGAATGCAGCAGCACGACTGATCTTCAACCGAGCCCAAAAGGGCTAACATTAAAACATAACATTAGAACATCAAACGTCAAAGTGCCCACCTACAGCAAACCAAACTATTAGTTTCAATAAAACAACATTAAAATGTTAAGAACTTTTGTAGACGTACAGCTTGAAGGAAATATGGTCAGTCTGGTTAGTAATAAGCAGGGGCGTAAATTTCGTCGAACAGTTGGGGGGACAATAAACATAAAATTTCTCAAGAGCAATTTTTGAAGGGGACACAAATAATACAGCTAAAATTGTACTTGTAAGGATATGTATACACAGAGGAAAGCCTTACTACTATTAGTGTAGCAGGGAGACCGTGCCAAATTAGACAACTTCAAGCTGTCGTGGTCGTGTCATGTCGTGGGAATGGATTGTTGTTTTCATTATTTTCAGGATCAATGACGAGAGATCAGTGAATGCGATTGCTCACAGCCTGATGTCAATCATTAAGCCAAGACATGAAGAAGTTGGCTTTTTTATTTTGTGGTCCTCGATTATTTACTACAGAATTTCATCTTTTTCATTTACATCTAGCAAGCAACATCATTTGTGACTCAATGTAATGTGAGATGAAGGCTTAAGAAGAGACTCATCATTGTTTGGATTTTATCAGAGCCATTGCTGGCAATTAGCTATTTTATTAGCTATTGTTGTGATTATTTTATGATTATTTTAATACCTTTCTATGTAAAGCACTTTGAATTACCTTTGTGTTTGAAATGTGCTATATAAATAAACTCTGTAAAAAAGAAAACAAACAAACAAAAAAGTTTTACTGAGAAAATGCATTATAATTTAACAGTATTTTCCACATTTTTATTGGAAGTGTGAAATTCTATAAAAATGCATAAATTCACAGTAAATTTTCATTTTTCCAGTTTTCCGGTTTGTAATAATCCATTATAACTGATTATTTGTGTTAAGCATTTTCTGTGTTTTCATGTGTAAAAAAAAAAATCATGTGCAATGTTAATTTGCATTTTAACTTTGTTATTAATGCAAAATTTGTTTAGCAATTTTCAAGAAATTACATCTTTCAAAGACTTTGGTGTTTTGACGTCATTGCCATCTACTGGTCAAAATATGTAATTTATTTACTGAAATGGAATATAGTTTTATAATACTGTAGTAATCATTCATCCCTTACAGAAAATACCTTTCTGCAACTTCAAACTTCACATAACCTTTTTCACTTTTACTCTGACGAAGCGTTACACCTGTTCTCACACAAACCCCGTTGTAAGTTTCACTGCCACATTTCACTGAGAATACCACGAGTTCAGTTATCACGCTACCAAAACCACCTGGAGGTGTCGTGTCATTTCTTCATTGCATATAATAATGATGACTAACGACTTGAATTAAAACAAAACTAACTCTTTACTTACGTTTTTGAGCTGTGTTTTACTGGGATTCCATCATTTCTGGCGCGCTCTCTTCGCCAAAGAATTATGGGAAATTTATTTTTAAAGCTGATGTACTGCCTATTATCTCTGTCTGTACTGTTTGTAACAAGCGTGCCTCTTTATTTCATCTTAGCTCTACACATACAAAAACTGACAGCAACACTTCTTCCTCAAGGTAAGTGTGCCCCTACTGTCATCTATTAGTCTAGAAATTATCATCTGAACAGTAATAATATCAAGGCATAGACTGTTTATTATTAAAGATTCATGACTATTATTATTTTCATTAATTCATAACAGGAAGTGTTTAAAAAACAGTGTGCACGTCATGCATATGTTGTATGCAGCTGTATTTAAATCTAAATGTTGGTTGAAGATATTTATTTAGTATCAAGAATGAACTGAATGATGTATTTTTGTCTCCTGCGGGAATTTGGAGAAAAAGACTCACATTTCCATGATCAGAATCTGCTCATCACAATGTCAAATCTGTTTTCTGCTACTAACATGACACAAACTCAGAGTTTTTCCTGTGTGAAAAACTACACATAGACCAGACCTTCTACAGTGTTGCATTATGAAGAGCTAAACAGTTCACACACAACACACACAGACATTTTTAGCGATATAAAGAAGCCACCTTAATTATTTTTCTGATCTTCTCCTCTCCCTGTTGCTCCTGAACGACTGAAAAAAAGAAAAATAAACAGACAACAATATTCTCAGGTAATTTTAAGGGTGAAGTAAATGGTCAATATACCAGTTAACAACACATGTTTAATTACACATTTAATAGGGGTTTTCTATATGGCAAAATATACTAAAAATGTAAAACTGTAAAATGTGAGGCATTGCGGTAGACAGTTTTAATATGCAGATGTATGCACATAATACTCATATTGGAGTAATAGATTTAGTATTTGTGAAACTGTTTTGTTTCTGGCTGTCTTTGCAAGATGCTGCTGATCACTGAAGCTCTTCTTCTCATTTTAGCTGCTCTAGGACAGGTAAGCTTGTGTTCTAGTATGAATATTACAGACATGAATACTGATGATTGATCATTATGATTCCAGGATTGCAGGTTGTAGAGAGAAAATGGCGAATCTGGTGGAGACAAAATATATGAAGCAAGAAATGTCTAACTCCGAATCGAAATTTGCAAATGCTTGGAAACATGCTGAAAAGAAATGCAAGCCAGGAAATAACTTGACAACGACTCATTCAGTCGCTATTTATGTGTACACTAGCTCTACGTTTGAGATATATAAGGATTTCAATAATGCTGTTCGAAATGAAAAGAAAAACCAAAACAAGAAATTAAAATGGTATCAACTTCACCTTTTGTTAACAGATGCAATACAGATTCTGAAAAAAACACAAAAGAAATGTTATTTAACTTATCATGGTAAAAATGTCAAATTTAAACAATGTTCAGAACAAAAAAGTTAGTTTTGGCTCATTTACATCCTCTTTTAATCGCAGTGGAACAAAGTTTTTTTGGAAATGTGTCTTGTTTTGAAATGTACACTTATGACGGTGCTGATGTGACAAAATATTTTAAGCTTGATCATGAGAAAGAGGTGCTGATTCCTCCATACGAGACGTTTAAAGGCACTGCTGTCAAGACAAGAGGTCAGAAAGATCTCTGGTGTGACACTGTGTTCACTTTGAAAAGCTCTGGTAAGAGAAGTGACCTGAACTCTATTCAAGAAACCACCCAAGACCATAACAAAATACTAAGACTGGCAATGAATGTACTGAAAAAAGTGTGTTGAATCTAAGATATAAGTTCACCAATTCCAACATTTGTCCCTCTTGGCTTAGTTTAATAATTCTTTGTCAGAAAACACTATTTGTTTGCATAATTTTAACATAATGAAGTAAAGCTATTTTAAGTGGCCCAATTCAGTGGCCTCGGAGTGATTTTATATACAGTGGGTACGGAAAGTATTCAGACCCCCTTAAATTTTTCACTCTTTGTTATATTGCAGCCATTTGCTAAAATCATTTAAGTTAATTTTTTTTCCTCATTAATGTACACACAGCACCCCATATTGACAGGAAAACACAGAATTGTTGACATTTTTGCAGATTTATTAAAAAAGAAAAACTGAAATATCACATGGTCCTAAGTATTCAGACCCTTTGCTGTGACACTCATATATTTAACTCAGGTGCTGTCCATTTCTTCTGATCATCCTTGAGATGGTTACA
>NW_015555740.1:198728-208170 GCF_001515605.1 Sinocyclocheilus anshuiensis | reverse complement strand
TAGCAAATGGCTGCAATATAACAAAGAGTGAAAAATTTAAGGGGGTCTGAATACTTTCCGTACCCACTGTATGTCTCTAATTCATTTTTTCATTTATACTTAAATCTTTTTGTATCGCATCACTGAACATTTTTAGTGCTTTTTATCTAACTGCCAGCAATAGCACACTAACTTCTGAATGACTTCCTGAGTGCAATGCTGCTTGCAGCTTTTTGTTTAATTAAGTGTTTTAATACTAATTTTACTTAATATGTTTCATCTTAGTCATGTTGGAGATTGAGAAGAGCTTCTGTGATGTTGGAGTTTTTGTGGTTTTCATTGTGCAGAAGAGTGAAGCTTGTGGTTTTGTTGTGGGTGGATTTATAAACACCATGGCACTTTAAATGAGCAATAGCTGCTAAAACAATGATGATGCAATGATGAGTCTCTTCTTAAGTGTTTATCTCATTACACTCAGTCAGAAATAATGTTGCTAGCTAGCAGAAAAATGAAAAAGATTGTTCTCAGTAGTAAATACTTGAGAAATTATGAAATAAATGTACTTAGTCTTCTTAGGCAGTCATGGCCTAATGGTTTGAGAGTCAGACTTGTAACCTGAAGGTTGCGGGTTCGAGTCTCAGGTCAAGCAGGAATTGTAGGTGGGGGGAGTGAATAACCAGTGCTCTCTTCCACCTTCAATACCACGACTGAGGTGAGACCCTTGAGCAAGACAACTGCTCCCTGGGTGCCGCGGCAATATGGCTGCCCACTGCTGTGTGTTCACTACTCACTGCTTTGTGTGTGCACTTGGATAGGTTAAAAGCAGAGCACAAATTCTGAGTATGGGCCACCATACTTGGCCACACTTCACTTCACTTAGTTCTTATATGAACTTTAATTATGTGGGGAAATCTTTTCTTAATTTAATTAAACTCATTCATTCATTCTTTTTTTTTTTTAGTATAAGCTTTTGAAATAAACATGCATGGGGCCCATATTACTCATCTTGAGGAACTGAGAGTTTGTCCTACATGAAACCACAGGCTCTCACAAGTGTTGCATTATCAGATGGGCTCAATGCAACAAGACTAATTCAGCTCTATACTGATCTCACAGTGAAATAGGTTTCTGAATGTGAACATTAGCTTTGAGGTACCACAAATCTGAAAATTGCAAAAAGCAGAGGGTTTCAGTGGATACTATATGGGGCAGGTATATATCAGATGTTGATAAAAATCTGACATTCATCTTAGACAGATATGAACTCAAGAGTTTGTCCAGTATGAAACCACACATATAAACCAGATCTTCACAAGTGATAATCAGAAGAAACCATTTAGATGGCCTAGATGCATCACAATCACGCTATTAACATAGATGTTCAGTGATATAAAAAGGCACCTTTCTCATCCCTTAGTTTGAAGAGTCATTGTCTTCTGGCTATGCACTTCTGATCTTCTCATGTTGTTGTTGCTCCTGAGCTGCTGAAAAACATTGAAAAGACAACGCAGAATCTGACAAAAAGAGACAACAGTATTTTCAGGTAAGTTTGGGTTTAAAATAAAAGGTTAATATATGAGTGAACATCACAGGTTTAAGTGATTTTATTTTCTCTCGAAAAACTTCTGCTATCTGTCAGAAAAAACAATTTAATTTATTAATTTAAACCTGTATTACAGTTTTTTTTTAATTGGTTTGGTACTATTTTCACAAGTAATGTGTACATTTTCAAAACTCTTATACAAAACTTTTAACTGATCACACTTGTAACACCACTAATCATTCTTTCAAAACCTGATCTCATGATTTCATTGTAGTTGCGCATATTTTCATTCCACATAATCATTGTTTCAAAACACAAGATCATTGTGATATGCATTGAGAATATTTGAATTAATCACCAAAACACAACAGTATGATCTTCTTTCAATTTAGTACTTTTAACAAACGGTTCATTCAAGAGCAAACAATGCAAGATACATGTTTCAAATCACCTTTTTTGCTAAAATAATTACAGTAATACAGGCAATAATTGTCATGTTAGAAAATACACTTACATTACCTAACTTGCATATCTCACATAAAATCAATAATGTTTGTAAAAGTATTTATCCAGTGTGTTATCAAAAGGTGTGATGAAGGTATGACATGGAGGCCATAAGGTTTTGTGCTAGAACAGAGTTTACTATCAATGCAGTAAATGTCCTCACTGTGCCATATGTCTGAATATTCTAGCTGGCAATCACGTTCTATAGAAACTAAATATCTATTGAATCTATATCTATAGATGCACCATATGATTCACTGAATAACCATTAAGATGAGTTAGATTAAATAATAGACAGATGTATTAAACTGAATGAGAAGTCATGCTAATGAAAAGTAGCTTTATGAAAGGCAGTTACTGTGAATGAAACATTTATATAGATGAAACACTTATTTTGTGTAGTGAAAAGGATATTTTGTGATTGTGTGTATTGTACTAACACAATTGAAAATATGCTGAAATGTTTGAAAAAAGTGCACTTTTGATGATCTGTTGTGATATTAGTACTAAGAGTTTTGAACATTTACCAATTGCTTGTGAAAATTGCGCCAAAGCAATTAAAAAAAACTGTAAGAGATTGGTGAACATTTTAATTGTACAAATCTAAGTACACATTTCTTTCCATTATATTTCAAGGTACAGATTTAGTATTTGTGAGACAATTTTGTGTTTCTTGTCTTTCAGCATCTGCGCTTCACTATTTCTTAATAGATCATCTGAGGGATTCGACTGAATCAAGATGCTGCTGATCATTGAAGCTCTTCTGCTCATTTTAGCTGCTCTAGGACAGGTAAGCTTGTGTTCTAGTATGCATATTACAGACATGAATACTGACGATTGATCATTATGATTCCTGTTGCTGCAGGATCACAGAGCTGCTGCAAGACAGATATTTCCACTGGATATGGCACAGAATTCTGTTGATGACAATTATGACGGCTGTACAAAGGAAATGGCGAATCTGGTGAAGACCAAATATCTCGAAAAGGAAATGCAATCTAATTTTGCAAATGCTTGGAAACAAGCTGAAAAGAATTACAAGCCACCCGGAGATAAATTGACAAAGAATCATTCGATCGCTATCTATGTGTACACTAACTCTAAATTTGAGATTTATAAGGATTTCAATAATGCTGTTCGTAATGAAAAGAAAAAATACCAAAACAAGAAATTCACATGGTATTCACTTCACTTTTTGTTAACAGATGCGGTACAGATTCTGAAGAAAACACAAAAAGGATGCATGTTAACTTATCGTGGTACAAATGTTAATTTTAATGAGAGTGTTCTAAACAAAGAGGTTCATTTTGGCTCATTTGCTTCTTCCTCTTTTAATCATACCAAAACAAAACTTTTTGGAAATAAATCTTGTTTTGTAATCTACACTTGTGAAGGTGCAAATTTGACAAAATATTCTAAGCATGACAAGGAGGAAGAGGTGCTGATTCCTCCTTATGAGACGTTTAAAGTCACTGCTGTCAAGACAAGAAAACAGCAGAAAGATCTCTGGTGTGACACTGTGTTCACTTTGAAAAGCTCTGGAAACAGAAGTGACCTGAATTGTGCTCTATTCAAGAAACCACCCAAGACCATAACAAAATACTAAGACTGGCAATGAAAGTAGGCCTACTGAACAAAGAGCTTTGAATTTATGAATTTATAGTACACCAATTCCAACATTTGTCCCTCTTGGTTTAGCTCAACAATTCTTTGTCAAAAAAAACAAAAACAAAAAAACAATTTGAACAGAAAACATGATTTGTTTGCATAATTTCAACAATAAAAAAATAAAGTTATTTTCAAGTGACCCAATTCAGTGGCCTCAGAGTCATTTTATATGTGTTTGTAATTTATTACTTCATTTACACTTAAATCTTTTTTTTGTATCATGTCACTGAACAATTTTAGTGCTTGCTATTTAGCTAAATGCCAGCAATAGCCCACTAACTGCTAAAAGTATTTGATTCAGTTGGAATGTTATGTTTTTTCAATGGACTCTGAAATGATTTTTTAAAATATAAATTTTACTTTTTTCATTTTTCATTAGTCATGGTTGAGTCTGAGAAGAGTTTCTGTCATGTTGGTTTTTGTGTTTTTCATTGTGCAGAAGCTGGTTTTGTTGTGGGCGGCTCTATTACAGTAACTCAGACCTGTGCAATGATGGGTCTCTTCATAAGTGTTCATCCCATTACACTAAAAAATGTTGCTATCTAGCAGATAAATGGAAAATATTAATTTCAGTAGTAAAAAAACGGAGAAATCCAATTAATTAGGTTTGTTCAATAAGATATTTTTTGAAAAAAAAAAGTGTTTCTAGACATCATAAAACAAACTTTAATTTGATAGAAAAGCTTTCCTCAATTTAATTAAGCTAAATTAACATTTTTGAGCATATGCATGTGAAATATACCTAAGGTTTTATACTTGAGCCTATTACTCATCTTAGACAGTAACAGAAAGTTTGTTCTGCTGGAAACCACACAGAAGTGTTGCATCAGATGAGCTTGATGCATCAGGATTACTTCAGCACTATTTGATCTCACAGTGCCTGAAATACATTTGTAAATGTGAAAATTTAGCTTGTGTTACCCCAAATCTGAAAATATGAGTCTGAACTAGGAGGTTCATCTGGGCTAAATTGTAATTCTTCTCTCTCGATCATAAAGCAGAAATGGACACTAATGGCTAATAGTTAGTGTACACATCACTGCCAGTTGAATCACCTCCTTGACAATTGTTTTTTAATTTAGATGTGTCGATATATATTGAATGGTCTTTCAGATATGGAGTAAAAGCCTTAGTTGTGTAAAGGAATTTTAGTGTCTATAAAAACATGCTGATACGTGTCTTAACTGTTCTGTCTGTGAACTTGCATTAAATATGAGTTGGTTAATTCATAAATGTAAATTTTGTTTATGTTTATTTCTTTTGAATTAGAAAGGGGTTTAGGGATTGGAGAAGGGATGGGACATCCTTCAGACATATACATTTTCATCAACAATGTCCATCATGTACCATTATTACATATTTTGAGGAGATCATTTTGAAGATAATCTGGCATTCATGTTAGACAGACAGGAACTCAAGAGTTTGTCCGGTGTGAAACCACACAAACACCAGATCTTCACAAGTGCTAATGATCTAAACCATTTAGATGAGCTAGATGCATCACAATCACACTATTATTTCTTAGCGCACACACACACACACACACACACACACACACACACACACACACACACATTATCAGGTATATAAAACAGCCACTTTCCTCATCTCCTGGTTTGAAGAGTTGTTGTTGATCTCCTCTCGCTGTTGCTGCTGAACTCCTGAAAAATAACAAAAAGGAAAACATAATCTGACAACAAGAGAGAACAATATTCTCAGGTAAGTTTGGTGTTCACATAAAAGGTCAATGTTCATATTGCTTTCTATTATACTTAGTGTCACTGGTTTAGTATTTGAGAAAAAGCTTTTGTGTTTCTGGTTGTCTTTCAGCATCTGTTCTTCTCTAGATCTACTAGATCATCTGAGGGATTCGACTGAATCAAGATGCTGCTGATCATTGAAGCTCTTCTTCTCATTTCAGCTGCTCTAGGACAGGTAAGCTTGTGTTCTAGTATGAATATTACAGACATGAATACTGATGATTGATCATTGTGATTGCTGCAGGATCACAGAGCTGCTGCTGCTGTTGAAAAGAAATGTCCACTGGATATGGCATCGAATTCAGTTGATGACCAATATGATGGCTGTAGAGAGAAAATGGCAAATCTGGTGAAGACAAAATATCTAAAGAAGGAAATCAAAAACTCAATTGATTTTAAAATTGCTTGGAAAAAAGGGGAAGACTTTGTCAAGACCCAAAATGATAACCTGACAAAGAATCATTTAATTGCTATTTATGTGTACAGTGATAGTAATGTATATAAGCTTTTTAATCCTGAAACTCGTTCCGGTAAAAAAAAGTACAAACAAATGAGATACAAATGGTATTCACTTCACTTACTGTTAACAGAAGCGATACAGATTCTGAAGAAAACACAAAAGAAATGTTATTCAACTTTTCGTGGTACCAAAACTGAATTTAATAAGCGTGTTCTGAACAAAGAGGTTCGATTTGGCTCATTTGCTTCATCCTCTCTTGATCGTAAAAAAGCACAGGTTTTTGGAAATGTGTCTTGTTTTGAAATCTACACTTGTACAGGTGCTGATGTGTCAAAATACTCTAAGCTTCCTCATGAGAAAGAGGTGCTGATTCCTCCATATGAGAAGTTTAAAGTCACTGCTGTCAAGACAAGAAAACAGCAGAAAGATCTCTGGTGTGACACTGTGTTCACTTTGAAAAGCTCTGGAAAGAGAAGTAACCTGAACTGTGCTCTATTCAAGAAACCACCCAAGACCATAATGAAGAAATATGTTGTGCGCTGAACAAAATGCTTGAATTCACATGATAAAATCATGTACATCAGTTCCATATATAAAGAATGTTTTTCTCTCAGTTAAGTTCAATAAGTCTTTATCAGAAAACACAATTTGTTTACAGAATTTCAACATAAAGAAATAAAGTTATTTTTAAGTGACTCAATTCAATGGCCTTTAAGTGATTTTATGTCTAAAACATTTCTTTATTTATACTTACACATTTTTGCTGAACAATTTTAGTGCTTGTTATCTAGAAAACTGCCAGCAATATCATAGCCACAATATCATATAGCCTTGGTTCATTATTTCCCTGAGCATCAGCATCTGACAACAAATCATCTTATAAATGACCCTTACCAAAAAGTAGTACTTCAAGATTATTTTATTAAGTATACTTAAGTAAGTAAAGTCCAAGTATATTTTTAAGTATACTTTATGTAGTATACAAATATCAGTGTACTACTAGTATACTTGTAAGTGTACTATTTCAATACTCCTTGGGACTAAATTGGCCCACTTTCTAGTATATAAAAGTATACTTTTAAGCATACTTTTAGTATAACAGTAGTAAACTTTGAGTACACAACTAGTTTACATCTATGTTTTTAGTTTGTACTGCAACTATACTAAAAGTGAACTTATAGGTATACTGATAGTTTACTAATTAAATACTCACACACACACACACACACACACACACACACACACACACACACACACACACACACACACACACATTATCAGGTATATAAAACAGCCACTTTCCTCATCTCCTGGTTTGAAGAGTTGTTGTTGATCTCCTCTCGCTGTTGCTGCTGAACTCCTGAAAAATAACAAAAAGGAAAACATAATCTGACAACAAGAGAGAACAATATTCTCAGGTAAGTTTGGTGTTCACATAAAAGGTCAATGTTCATATTGCTTTCTATTATACTTAGTGTCACTGGTTTAGTATTTGAGAAAAAGCTTTTGTGTTTCTGGTTGTCTTTCAGCATCTGTTCTTCTCTAGATCTACTAGATCATCTGAGGGATTCGACTGAATCAAGATGCTGCTGATCATTGAAGCTCTTCTTCTCATTTCAGCTGCTCTAGGACAGGTAAGCTTGTGTTCTAGTATGAATATTACAGACATGAATACTGATGATTGATCATTGTGATTGCTGCAGGATCACAGAGCTGCTGCTGCTGTTGAAAAGAAATGTCCACTGGATATGGCATCGAATTCAGTTGATGACCAATATGATGGCTGTAGAGAGAAAATGGCAAATCTGGTGAAGACAAAATATCTAAAGAAGGAAATCAAAAACTCAATTGATTTTAAAATTGCTTGGAAAAAAGGGGAAGACTTTGTCAAGACCCAAAATGATAACCTGACAAAGAATCATTTAATTGCTATTTATGTGTACAGTGATAGTAATGTATATAAGCTTTTTAATCCTGAAACTCGTTCCGGTAAAAAAAAGTACAAACAAATGAGATACAAATGGTATTCACTTCACTTACTGTTAACAGAAGCGATACAGATTCTGAAGAAAACACAAAAGAAATGTTATTCAACTTTTCGTGGTACCAAAACTGAATTTAATAAGCGTGTTCTGAACAAAGAGGTTCGATTTGGCTCATTTGCTTCATCCTCTCTTGATCGTAAAAAAGCACAGGTTTTTGGAAATGTGTCTTGTTTTGAAATCTACACTTGTACAGGTGCTGATGTGTCAAAATACTCTAAGCTTCCTCATGAGAAAGAGGTGCTGATTCCTCCATATGAGAAGTTTAAAGTCACTGCTGTCAAGACAAGAAAACAGCAGAAAGATCTCTGGTGTGACACTGTGTTCACTTTGAAAAGCTCTGGAAAGAGAAGTAACCTGAACTGTGCTCTATTCAAGAAACCACCCAAGACCATAATGAAGAAATATGTTGTGCGCTGAACAAAATGCTTGAATTCACATGATAAAATCATGTACATCAGTTCCATATATAAAGAATGTTTTTCTCTCAGTTAAGTTCAATAAGTCTTTATCAGAAAACACAATTTGTTTACAGAATTTCAACATAAAGAAATAAAGTTATTTTTAAGTGACTCAATTCAATGGCCTTTAAGTGATTTTATGTCTAAAACATTTCTTTATTTATACTTACACATTTTTGCTGAACAATTTTAGTGCTTGTTATCTAGAAAACTGCCAGCAATATCATAGCCACAATATCATATAGCCTTGGTTCATTATTTCCCTGAGCATCAGCATCTGACAACAAATCATCTTATAAATGACCCTTACCAAAAAGTAGTACTTCAAGATTATTTTATTAAGTATACTTAAGTAAGTAAAGTCCAAGTATATTTTTAAGTATACTTTATGTAGTATACAAATATCAGTGTACTACTAGTATACTTGTAAGTGTACTATTTCAATACTCCTTGGGACTAAATTGGCCCTCTTTCTAGTATATAAAAGTATGCTTTTACGTATACTTTAAGTATAACAGTAGTAAACTTTGAGTACTAGTTTTTATTTTGTACTGCAACTATACTAAAAGTGAACTTATAGGTATACTGATAGTTTACTAATTAAATACTTGTAGTAGCATTTTTAGTACACTTCGAAGTATAGTCTCAGTAAACTACTAGTTTAGTAGTTTTATACTGCAAGTATACTCGTAAGCTTTCTTCAAGTGAACTTTACATCATACTTTAAGTATACTACTACGTCCCTATTTAGGTATTAATTTGTATATTTTGTTATGAATATCTGAACATACAAAACATCAAAAGAACAGAGTATCTACTTGTAAACAAAAACATTTTATTCTAGCTTCATACATTCTTTTTTTAAACACTTGAATGTGGGTAAGTTTTATAAATAAAAAATTTTTAAAAATAAAGAAATTAACAAGATTTTGAACAAAAAGCTGAAAAATTACTATTAATTGGATTTAGAATGATAATCAAAACATAGATGGAGTCGATCAACACCCCAAAGCTTGACAATCATT
>NW_015555740.1:196978-198651 GCF_001515605.1 Sinocyclocheilus anshuiensis | reverse complement strand
AGTCAAGTATACTTAAATGTCATTTTAAGTATATTTCTGAGAAGTACATAAAGTCCATGTCTGAGAAGTACATAAAATTAGACTGAACGTATACTTTCCTATTTTTTAGTTTAAAGGAGTATACTAATATTTCTTCCTCCGCAAACTAAGAAGAGCCAGAGCCCCGGCCCCCATCATGTACACCTTCTACAGAGGCACCATCGAGAGCATCCTGACGAGCTGCATCACTGTGTGTTATGGTGCCTGCAACGCATCCTGCCGCAAGACACTTCAGCGCATAGTGAGAGCAGCGTATGTGCTGTACATGTGGAAGAATTGACAATAAAGCAGACTTGACTTGACTTGACTTGACTAATAGCACGCTTGAATAAACTTCTTTTTCGTAAGGGGAGTCCTACTCAAATTAGACAGACAAGAATTCAAGAGTTTTTCCTACTTGAAACCACACAGACCAGACCTTCACAAGAGCTGCATTCTCAGATGAGATGAGAAGATTCACTCTTTCATCCTTTGCCCAGTCCAGACGTGTCTCTGGTACAAGTAATAGTAGGCGAGTCTTTACTCTTTTACTCATTCGTGTTGCCAGATCTTTCTGAAAAAAAAAAATGCAAACAAGAACAAGTTCTTAATAAACCGAAATATATCCAAACACTTGGTATTTAAAATATGACCAAAATGTCGCAACCCACAACTTCCCACTTTAATAAGTCCATAAACCAGATCGTTTTGTGAGCCATGCACAAACAACAAGCTCAAAGACGCTTACAATAAAAGGACATGGCAACACAGCACCAGAAGCGCTCTACAGAGCACGTACAAAAAATGACACCAATGTCGACGTTGGTTTAGTTAAAATTGCAGAACATAATGAGTTGTAATATTACTTTGGTCAGTGAGTTGTTTTCCGTACCAAAACCATAATTTAGGGAATTCACTCCCTTATTTTAATGTGGTTGTCACTCCTGAAACTTCACTTGGTCAGACTTTATAGAAAAATATTGTAAAATGTTATGAAATTTGTCAAAAACAATATTATAACAGCTTCAGACAATAATAGTCTGAAGTTGTTAACAGACTTGTGATATAATCAGCTGTTCAATGAATGATGGTATGGACAGTCAATTCTTCATTTGACTGTGGTGTGGTGTGGACAGTCAATTCCTCGTCATCAGTTAGGAACCTAGGTGTGCTATTTGATAGCAATCTTTCCTTCGAAAGCCACGTTTCTAGCATTTGTAAAACTGCATTTTTCCATCTCAAAAATATATCTAAATTACGACCTATACTCTCAATGTCAAATGCAGAAATGTTAATTCATGCGTTCATGACCTCAAGGTTAGATTATTGTAACGCTTTATTGGGTGGTTGTTCTGCACGCTTAATAAACAAACTCCAGCTGGTCCAAAATGCAGCAGCTAGAGTTCTTACTAGAACCAAGAAGTATGACCATATTAGCCCAGTTCTGTCAACACTGCACTGGCTCCCTATTAAACATCGTATAGATTTTAAAATCTTGCGTATTACTTATAAAGCCCTGAATGGTTTAGCACCTCAGTATTTGAACGAGCTCTTATTGCAATATAGTCCTCCACGTCCACTGCGTTCTCAAAACTCTGGCAATTTGATAATACCTAGAATATCAAAATCAACTGCGGGCGGCAGATCCTTCTCCT
>NW_015555740.1:177499-196083 GCF_001515605.1 Sinocyclocheilus anshuiensis | reverse complement strand
GCACAATGTGACATTGCTGCAGCCTGGAATTGAACTGCTGGTTTCGTCTGGTCAGAGGAGAACTGACCCTCCGACTGAGCAAAGTTTCTCCCAAGGTTTTTTCTCCATTCTGTCACCGATGGAGTTTTGGTTCCTTGCCGCTGTCGCCTCTGGCTTGCTTAGTTGGGGACACTTAATTTCCAGCGATATCGTTGACTTGATTGCACAGAGACTATTTAAACTGAACTGAGCTGGATTATGACATCACTGAATCCAATGATGAACTGCCTTTAACTGAAAATCGAGTGTTTACTATTGTCATTTTGCATTATTGACACAATATTTTCCTAATTAATGCTGTACAGTTGCTTTGACACAATCTGTATTGTTAAAAGCGCTATATAAATAAAGGTGACTTGACTTGACAGGTGAAGCCTGGTCATCGTAACTCTTTGATGTTCTGTGAAAACAGCACCACCTACTGCTCATTGTCTGATCATTAATAGATCATTAAACTTGAAATAATTAAACTTGACTTATTTTGGCACTAGACAATGAAACACACAACTGCTGTTATTCATCCTTTTTTAATGCAATTTCTTCACATCACACCAAAAGATGCATTACTTTTGAAGTGAATGGTGTAGGAACCACTTTAAATGATGTTGTTAAAACATACATGTTCAAACTCACCAATCATTGTTCCGGTAATGATCTTCAGACAATATATATATATTAAAAAAAATAAATAAAAGCTTTGTGATATAGTCACCCAGTATGGTCTGGAGGTCATACAGGAAGCAAAGTCATATGTTTGCAATGCTCTGACCTGGGTGTATTTGTTCAGTGTGGTTACAGCACCACCTAGAGGTCATTGTCTTTATTATAACTTTTGGAAACCACAGTTTTAAAGCACTGAATCTCAACTTTTTTGACTCCAATTTCTACTTGATAAAATATTTTAGACCATGGCATAACTAAAAAAAGTATATTCATTAAAAATCAACAAATAATAAGAAATAACTTATTGTTTTACCTTTTTTAATGCTTGTCTTATTTTAAATAATTTTGGTAATTTGCTGAGGCTGTTTCCTATAATAAAAATAAGAGATTAGACTACATGAGATCAGGCCACGGCATGGTGATTCTATTTTTCATCAGCAAGTAACCAACATCAGCAGATCATAATTTCTTTATTTTAGAAAGTCAAAAGTCAAAGTGCCCACCTACAGTAACTTCAAACCAAAGTTTGGAATATACATCACAGCATACCATATCACAGCACCTTTCAGATGATAAAAACGCGGCTTTTTGAGAAAATATGTCCATTGCTGTTACAAGATTTAAGTATAGCGACTGGTTCCCTGCATTATTACAGGAAAACGTCTTGTGATTACAGTACTGCAATGGAGCTGCTGTAATGTGCTATTAAATTAAAGATGAAATACCATAGAACAATAAAATGAACAGTGAAAGTTTGCTTGTACAATACAATTTTAAGGAAAAAAATAAGTGTGAAAATAACTGAAAGAAGTACCTGTTCACTAAAGGGGGGGGGGGGGGGGGTTGCTGTACCCAATATTTAAAAAAATTACAAATGCTATGAAAATACAGGTATTGGCATCAGAAAGTACCGGAAATAAAAGTTTCACTATTGGACTCGCTCTGGAAAAAGTGGTATCGGTGCATCCCTACTTAACATAGGAAAGATAATTTATAATAGAAATTACAGACAAGCATAATTTTAAATATTTGGAAGTCTTTATATAAATTATAGAGATTATTGGCTTCAGAATTTGGACAGCACGGTGTTCAATCGGTAACACTGTCATCTCAAAGACAGCAAGAATGCCTCTAGTTTGAGTCCCAGCTGAGCCAGGAAGCCTTTCTGTGTGGAGTCTGCCATAGGTTTCCAGAGGAATGAGTGAGTGTGTCCCAGCACTGGGGTTGCATGAGTTAGTGGCCTCTCAGTGCTGGGTTGTGGCAGCCAGAGTATCTGGCGTAAAAGCGTGCCAAATTGGTGTATGACATCAAAGTACCATTTGGGGACCTCTTGTGGCGACATTGAGGTTCGTTTGAGCTCATTTTCATTCTCCTCTCTTGATCGAACGGTAATACAGGGTTTTAAAATCTAATCTTGTTTTGAAATTTACACTTGTGAAGGTGCTGATCTGATAAAATATTCAAAGTATCCTGAGGAGAAAGAGGTGCTGATTCCATGGGCGCTGTAACGGGGGGAAGGTGAGGACGATTCCAAGGGTCAACGAGGGAGAGGGGGCCCGGCACACGATTATTACCGAGGGGGTCCCGACATATTTTCTGCAGGAAAATACATTTGATATGACCCAACTGGCAAAATCCGACACCATCTCAGCTATTGTTTCTGGAAAATGCCTTGAATAGGCCTAATTGAATATGAGGACCCAAAGTTTCAGGATTTTGGCAAACAAGCATGACTGGTGCTGTGATACAGGTACATTCATCCTCATTTAAAAGCCATTTCTTTGTTGTCCAAACAGAGAAACTGGATAGTCTATAATTCAGGGCTGTTAGTCCTATTCCTGGAGATCTTCCTGCCTGCAGAGTTCAGCTTTAACCCTGATCGAACACAGCTGTCTGTAATTATCAAATGCTCCTGAAGATCTTAATTGTAGCTGATTCAGCTGTGTTTGATCTACAGTAGGTTGGAGCTGAACTTTGCATGTACAGGATTGGACACCTTGTTTGAAACACACTTACTGACATCAATCCCTGAGTGCACTTGTGCAGTGTGGTTACAGCACCATCTACTGGCCATTCTCTGAGATTCATTTTAACCTTTTAATACCATAGTCATCATTCATCCTCTGTACATTCCTAGGGGCTCTTAGAAAACTCTATTTTTCACTTTTACTTTGAAGATTGGACATAGTATGTGAAGCTCAGCACTTCACATTCTAATCTCAAACATTTGTCAACATTCTCAAAAATCTAAGATTAGAAACACACACACACACACGCACCTGCACACATATTGGGTTTCCATGTTTTATGGGGACATTCCATAGGCCTAATGTTTTTTCTACTGTACAAACTGTAGATCTGTCCCTAATTGGAAACTTTCCGGCATTTTTAGATTTTCAAAAAATTTCATTCTGTATGATTTGAAGCTTGTTTCCTCAAGGGGACCAAAAATGTCTTCCTCAAGCTTTTACTTTTTTTTTTTTTTTTCAGCAAATGGTCAGTACAATGAGGTGCTTCAGAGAATATTTGACCTCAAAGGGTCAAATTTAATATTATATGATCATAGTTTTCTATGAATGTATTATGAAGTTTGCATGTTATCTCTGCACCACAATTCGGGACATAAATCACATTCTAATCACATTTTATGTGATTTTGTTATTTGCTAGTGACAAATATAAAAAAAATGTAAAAAAAATTTAACCACAAAATAAATTAATCATTTGTCAAAAATCACTCCAGAATGGATAGCAAGTTGTAAATTGAGTC
Source organism: Sinocyclocheilus anshuiensis (assembly GCF_001515605.1). Lineage (NCBI taxonomy): Eukaryota > Metazoa > Chordata > Actinopteri > Cypriniformes > Cyprinidae > Sinocyclocheilus > Sinocyclocheilus anshuiensis. The sequence continues at coordinate 192,612 of NW_015555740.1, read as the reverse complement.
TAAACAATAACTATTTATCATGATCCTTCTGCAGGTTCACCTGTTGTCCGTTTATATTTATTTAATTAAAATTTAATTTAATTCAGAATCTGATACGACTGATATGGAGTAAAATACTTAAACTTTAAAAAGCTAAAGCTTTTTTTTTTAGCCTTTCAGTTTGTCCAGTGTGAAACCACACACAGCCCTTCACAAGTGCTTCAAGTTATGATGAGCTCAACAGTTTAGTTGAGCCAAATGCGTCAAGATCACACCTCAGCTGGTATACCTCAGAAAACACATGCACACACACATTAGTAGCAATATAAAAAGCAACTTCAACCTCCTCATCTCTTAAGGGTCATTGTCATCTGGCTCTGAGCGACTGACTTTTCTGTTCTTCTCTCATCATTGTTCCTGAAATCAATAAAAATAACTCAGGTAATTTGAGGTTAAAGTTACTGTTCAGATCATATAACAACATATTCCTGTTGGAGTGATAGATTTTGTATTTTGTAAACGCTGTTGTGTCTCTGGTTATCTTTCAGCATCTGCTCTTCACTAGATCTACTAGATCATCTGAGGGATTCGACTGAATCAAGATGCTGCTGATCATTGAAGCTCTTCTTCTCATTTTAGCTGCTCTAGGACAGGTAAGCTTGTGTTCTAGTATGAATATTACAGACATGAATGCTGATGATTGATCATTATGATTCATGTTGCTGCAGGATCACAGAACAGCTGTTGACGGACATATATTTCCACTGGATATGGCACCGAATTCAGTTGATGACCAATATGATGGATGCACCAGGAAAATGGCACATCTGGTGGAAACAATATATCTGAAGAAGGAACTCAATATCTCTAGATCAAATTTTAAAGTAGCTTGGCAAGAGGGTGAAACAAACTTTAAGAAGCCAGAAAATAACTTGACAAGGAATCATTCAATCGCCATTTATGTGTACACTGGTGATAAAGTATTTCGTGATTTCAATAATGACACTCGTTATGGTAAACAAAACTACACAAATGAGACATATAAATGGTATTCACTTAATTTTCTTTTAACAGATGCAATACAGATTCTGAAGAGAACACAAAATAGATGCTATGATACTTATCGTGGTACAAAATGTAAGTGTTCTCTTAATGTTCTCAGCAATAAGGTTCGTTTTGGCTCGTTTACATCTTCCACCTATAATCAAAACAGAGCAAAGTTTTTTGGAAATGTATCTTGTTTTGAAATCCACACGTGTGAAGGTGCTAATATTACTAAATATTCTAAGCTTTCTCGTGAGCAAGAAGTGTTGATTCCTCCATATGAGGTGTTTAATGTCACTGCTGTCAAAAACAGGACAGATCAGCCTGATCTTTGGTGTGAAACTGTGTACACTTTGAAAAGCTCTGGAAATATAAGTGACCTGAACTGTGCTCTATTCAAGAAACCAACCGAGACCATACAAAAGTATTATGTTTTGCTCTGAGCTGAACTAAGTGATTTTATATTGATTCCACAAAAATCAATATAATTTTTTTTCCTCTCAGTGTAGTTCAATATTTCTTTGTCAGAAAATATACTTTCAGCACAATGAAATAATGTTATTAACTGATTTTAGTGGCCTCAGAGTGGTTTTATTTTATTTTTATTTTTTCTTTATTTTTTTCTTGTTGCATCACATTACTGAACAACATTGTCGGGGTTTGCTATAGTCAATAATCTTTTATGGCAATGCAGCATAATACATATTGGCAATATCAAATATTTAAAAGCATTTGTTTATTCTGTTTACTTAAAAGTAAAACTATATGAACACACTTTCATTCCATACAAAATCATTCTTTTATTATTATTATTAGTAGTAGTAGTAGTAGTAGTATTAGCATGCTAATGTTCACCACTGCTGGCTAAAAATGTTCAATAAACAGTATTTGGTTAAATGGGCTTGTTGTAGTCTTTTTTTATAAAAACTGTAATTGTGTTTTTCTCAGTGTACATTCAGTGAACAACTTACAACTTTTGAAATATACATTTTTTAATAAGGCACTAATACCCAGATAGACTGACAATTTGTGCTTGTTGTGAAACTACAAACAGACCAGACTTTCAGACGTGTTGCATTATTCGATGAGCTAAACTGGTTTACATGAGCTGGATGCATCAACATCACACTTCAGCTATATATAGATGCCTCACAGCAAGCTAAATACAGAATGAAAGTTAACTTTGTAGTAACACATTTGAACTCGGTAATGATATTCTAAATATGTTCTAAAGTTACCTATTCTTTGACTTTTGTTAAATGAATAATTTGTTTAGGAGCTGCTGATATTGTTGAATGGCTGAATTCTGTTTGAGATCCTTAATGGGTGAATAATTTATAAAGTTAATGAGAGACTGAATGAACGTAAATGTTCAAACTATGAAAAATGTAGGAGTAATAAACAATGGTTTCTACTTACTCCATTTTGGTCAAGATATTTTTTTATTTATTTGTATATTATACTTTTTGTTAAGTTCGTTTATCTTTAACACACAAAATACATGAAATAAACATTTTTATTTAAAATCCTCAATATTAAAGTTTCCACTTCCATCTGAAACTATCTTTATGCAAGCTTTATGTAATTTTTTGTACTAAAGCATAAAAATACCATCATATGTTTGCAGATATTTAGGAAACATGCTAAGTTCACATACTTGTTTCTCTGAAAAACAATGCTACAGCCAGTTATTCTACTTTGAAATGTGGGTTCTGTGTCGGAATGTCTGTTTTTGTTTTGGTCTGTGTGATTCCGCCCTCTTCTAATTTACCCAATAGTATTTCGACACCCTGGATTGCCAGTTTGGCGGAAAACACAGCGTATTGCAGCCATGGAAGCCAGCAAACAAACTGGGTCAGAGATCGCAGATTCTACTTGACCTAAAAAGCCTCATCATCCATCAAAAAGCCATATAACCAGAGACATATTAAAACATGGATAAATCAACTCATCAACTTTTTTTGAGCAATGTTGCTTGGGTACTTTCTCATTGAGAATGGGTAACAAATGTATATCTGGATACATTAGATCGGTCGTGGGCCTTGTGTTTCACCTGGTTGCCCATTGATGGCAACATTGCCAAAAGTTGCCCTGTGAATAATCATCCTTAGGCTCGTCGCCTTCCATTGTCAATGCTTATTCCTGTTGCATTTGTGTCCTCAATCTGACAACCCGCGGGAGCCTTGCGGCTGAAGAGCGGGAGGAACAATATTTTGAATTTGGACTGTGGTACCCATTTCAACCGCTAGGTTTCATAATGCACCTTTAATCTTTCCAAGAAATGTTTGACATAAAAATAAATGGATTTAAGTTTAACAATATGATTTTTAGTACGGCAAACTATGTAAACTACTACTTCTGCTCTACTTTCTCCAATCTGCCACGCATCGTTTCAGAAAATATGTGTGGTCAGTCAGCGGACACAGTGCGGTGATAGGCGAAAGTATACATCCATAAATCCGTGTCCATACTGAGATTAGTTTTCTTTCGTGTCTTCTTGCACTTATCCGTCCATTCGGTCTTAAAATTACAGCAGCCTAATAAACCTGCTGCTGTCTGTGTCAATAATGTCAATCACAACAAAACACAAAATGCTGTTGAATAACTTTTTGCTTTCATAAGCATTAATCTATACTTAATTTATAACGTGAAGACTATGCAATGTTATTTTACATTTGATCATTCAATTGCTGCATCCTACCTACCGTTAGACCAACCTGAAAAAATTCCAGCACTGTTTATCTTATTTGAGTCTTTGTTGTATTGCAATTTATATGTGCTATTGCTTTTAATTTGTTTGAACTTTACATTTATATTATATGTATTATCTAGTTATATTTAGTTAACTTTTTTTCTATCAAAATAGGGATTGAGAATTGTGAAATTTTATTTAACTGGTATTTAAAATCTTGGTTGCTTATTTATTAGAATACATTGTTACATGAGTCAAAACAATGAAAACAATAACTTTATTGACTGATTGATTTACAAAAATGTCTTTCTTAGATACAGTTCAGATTTTGTGCCCTTAAAGGGATAGTTCACCCAAAAATGAAAATTAGCCCATGATTTACTCACCCTCAAGCCATCCTAGGTGTATATGACTTTCTTCTTTCAGACGAATCCAATCGGAGTTCTAAATTATTAAATGTCCTGTCTCTTCCAAGATTTATAATGGCAGTGAGTGGGTGGTTTTTTTTTTTATTAGTCCAAAAGAAGTCCAATAAAGTGCATCTATCCATCATAAAAAGTGCTCCACGTGGCTCTGGGGGTGAATAAAGGCCTCCTGTAGCGAATCAATGTGTTTTTGTAAGAAAAAATAAAACTTAAAATTTCATAAACAGTAATCTGTAGCTTCCGCTAACTGTTGTACGCGTGTTCCGTTTCCGGCTAATGACGTAGGATGTAGGCATAGTGTAGGGTCCGGTGAGAATAGGCTAGTCTCGCGAGAACTAACGTTTGTTTACAGGAGCAAAGGAAGCAAAGTTTCCTTACTTTAGCAAAGGAAAACCAGTCTCCTCTTGGCTTATATCAAAACCCTTCGACATTTTTCTTTACAAATCCTCATTTTATACTTCTAATTCATGACCAGTGTTTTGTTTTGCTCTCTCCGCATTTGTCACTTCTCACTGGACCTTACGCTACATCCAGACTAAATCCAGAAGAACAGTGTCAACGTCTCCAAGACACCTGAAGAAACCTACCTGCAAAGCTACCTGAAAAACTATGCGCAAGTACACCTAGGGCAAAAGCTGCTTTAAACGAAAAGGGTGGCCACTCCAAATGTTGGTTTGATTTAGTTAATAGAAGTTAATTGGTAAATAAAATCTATTTATGACATTATTTTACACAGATCTCTGTGTGGAGCACTGGCTGTTGTCAGACTCCTTGTGCAATCAAAAATCTCACTGCATTATTACAATTAATGGCAAAAGGAATGTTTGGAAATGTAAACTGATGTTTCCTACTGACACAGTACAGAAAAAGATTAAATCCATATCTTTTGTTGGTGAAAATACTAATGGCCTAAGACTTTTGCACAGTACTGTACATCTCATTACATCCAATATCTTTTTACATTTATACTCCATACAGGATTTACCTTCAGATCCCCTTTCCTGCAGATTTTAGCTCCAAACTGGATTAAATACACCTAGCTGCAACTCTGTAGTGATCCTGAAGACCTTGATTAGCTTGTTCAGGTTTGATTTAGGGTTGGAGCTAAACTCTGGAGGAAAGTGGATCTCGAGGTCCAGAGTCAAGGACCCCTGCTCTATGTATTCCTAGGCACTTACTTTGAGGTTTGGCTCAGATTATTAATGAGCTGGATTACTTACTATTCATAGGTCTAACCTTGAACCCTTATAACCTAAAAACTGTGTGCAGTCAGTAGAGCCAAAAATATCAAACTGATCCATCACTGTGCCAAGAGCTGATCAAAATATAATTCAAACAAAATTGTAATGTTTTCTGAAGACAATTTGAGTGGCGTTTATCTGTGTGCTGGACTTGATCAAAAGTCAAGTTTTAGGAACTACAGCAAATTACCTTAATTTCGACATTGCTATCTGTTGAAAACAGATGCGTGCTGCTGGAAGATTACCACATAAATTCTAAAGAATTTTAAATCATTTTTAATGTCACTTCATTCAGATCTGCACCTTTGCACGTTTTGCAAGCATTCTTTTTGTGATTACTTAAGAATCTGAGTGAGTGTTCACATAAATACTATCCAAATGACCTTTCTGTACCTTTTCAACCTCTTCTGCTCACCAAGTCTGCATTTATTTGATCCACAATACAATAAAAAAACGTAATTTAATGAAATATTATCACAATTTATAATAACTGTTTTCTATTTGAGTATATTTTAAAATGAAATTTATTCTCGTGATACAAAGCAGAATTTTCAGCATCATTACTCCAGTCTTCGGTGTCACATGATCAGAAATCATTCTAATATGCTGATTTGCTGCTCAAGAAACATTTAATTATTATTATCAATGTTGTAAATAGCTGTGCTGCTTTATATTTTTGTGGATTCTTCCTGGATTCTTTGACGAATAGAAAGGTCAAAAGAACTACATGTATTTGAAATAGAAATCTTCTGTGCAGTGTAAATGCCTTTACTGTCACTTTTGATAAATTTAATGAATCCTATAATGCATATTTTTAAGAATCTATAAAACATGTTGATATATATGTATATAATGTTTATGCAATGATGCATGCTGATATACAAAAACCCTGTTTTTTTTTTCCTTTTGAACTCAGGCTTAGGTTATCTATTTCATCAACAAATTCATGCAAATTCACCATTGCACCAATTATTATGAAATCAGATTGCTACAATATACACTTCAGCTATTATTTCTTAAAACACACACATTATCAGCATTATAAAAAGCCACTTTCCTCATATGGTTTGAAGAGTCATTGTCGTCTGGCTGTGAGCGACTTACTTTTCTGATCTTCTCCTCTCATCATTGTTCCTGCGATCCTGAAAAGTAACAACAACAAAAAAAAAGACAACAGAATCTGACAAAAAGAGACAACAATATTCTCAGGTAATATTACACTTCCATTAGTGAACACCACGGACTTAAGTCATTATTTCAAACAGTTCTGCTATATGTCAGAATATACCAATACAAATTTAAACATTTTATTTAGTATTTGTAAAAGGCTGCTGTGTTTCTTGTCTTTCAGCATTTGCTCTTCACTAGATCTACTAGATCATCTGAGAGATTCGACTGAATCAAGATGCTGCTGATCATTGAAGCTCTTCTGCTCATTTTAGCTGCTCTAGGACAGGTAAGCTTGTGTTCTAGTATGAATATTACAGACATGAATACTGATGATTGATCATTATGATTCCTGTTGCTGCAGGATCACAGAGCTGCTGCTGTTTCAGAACAGATATTTCCACTGGATATGGCACCGAATTCAGTTGATGACCAATATATCAGCTGTAAGGGGAAAATGGCACATCTGGTGAAGACAAAATATCTAGAGAAGGAAATGAAAAACTCAGCTAAATTCAAATATTATTGGCAAAACAGTGAAAAGTTTGTCAAGTTTCCAAAAGATCATTTAACAAGGAATCATTTAGTCGCTCTTCATGTGTACACCGGTAAATATATATATCGTCAGTTTAACGATGACACTCGTTACGGTAGAAAACAGTACAAACACAAGACATTCTCATGGTATTCACTTCACTTTCTGTTAACGGAAGCGATACAGATTCTGAAGAAAACACAAAATAAATGCTATTTAACGTATCGTGGTACTACAGCTAATTTTGATAAGTATGTTCTGAACAAAGAGATTCGTTTCGGCTCATTTACGTCTTCCTCTCTCAATCTTAAAGTAACGCAAGGTTTTGGAACTAAATCTTGTTTTGAAATCATAACTTGTGAAAGTGCTGAGCTGACAAAATATTCTCAGTATCCTTACATAAAAGAGGTGCTGATTCCTCCATATGAGAAGTTTAGAGTCACTGCTGTCAGGACAAAACAATATTATAAAGATCTCTGGTGTGACACCGTTTTCACTTTGAAAAGCTCTGGAAGAACAAGTTACATGAACTGTGCTCTGTTCAAGAAACAGTAAAAACATGTGTTGCATTGAAAAAAAGGTGTTCTGAATTGACTTGATTTAATCATCAGTTCCATACAAATTGATATCACTTTTTTTCCCCCGAATAATTATTTTTCAGAAAACAATCTGTATCATTTTAACATGATGAAATAAAGTTATTTTAAGTGACTCAATTCGGTGTCCTTAAAGTGAATAAATGTGTGTCTCTAATTCTTGTCTTCATTTATACTTAAATCTTTTTGTATCACATCACTGAACAAGTTTGGGAATTGCTTTTTTAGATTTACGTAATTGTTAGCAGTAGTGTGATAACCGCTAAATGACTTTTTGAGTGAACTGCAGCATAAAATATATATTTCCAAGACATTCAGAATTTATTTATTTATTGTTAGGATAACATGGATTTTTACATGCATCTCTTTTGTTGACAACTGAAGCTAGACTGAATAATCAGACTCCTGGCTAATTTAGAATGTAGAACTTTATAGGCTATTGAAACAGTTATTTTAATGCAACAATGTTCTATATGTTAACATTACTTAGTGAAATAAAGATAACACTTTTTTCAGCATTTCTTAATCTTGGTTAATGTTAATAATTTTAATTAATACATATACTAATACATTTTAATATTTCAGTTTGAAATTAATTATTATGAATGAAGGTGAATGAACAATTAAGGATAGTAGGCCAACACCGAAAAAACTGGCATAGAAACTATTTCCCCTCAGAACTTGCTAGTAAATTTCAGTTAGTTACAAAGAAACGGCAAGTAACATACTGAATTAAATGTGAAATTTTGAAGTAGAATGACTGAAATAATATCTTCTTGTAAAACACTCCAAAAATAATTTTTACAGTGTATAATTACAAGTTAACATTAACGTAAATTAATAAATGCCTTAAACCCAGCAAGCCTATTCACAACGAATTACGCTTCTAAACTGCAATGTGTCAAATGATGGGAGAAACGAGTTGGAAGTTAAAACCGCATTATGTAATTTTGGTATAATGGATGTTTTTGCTCAGGTGGCCAAAATGTTCAGTCCAATGGAGAAAGGCTTTCTCAGCATGAACAGAAATGATAGGAAACTTTGGCAGTAGGCTTGATCAAGAGTCTTGGCAACCAAAGCAATGACTTTAATTTCAACATTGTTATCTTTTGAAAACAGATGAGTGCTGATCAAAGGAAAAAAAGTAGTATATTTCATCTGAAGATTACAACATACATTTCATATTTTTTAATGACCTGCACAGTTCTGGTCACTTCTTTCTAACATGAACACAGTGTCACACCAGAGATCTTTCTGATCTCTTCTGGTTTTGACAGCAAGTCTTGGTTTTAAAAACAAGATATGTGACCCTGGACCACAAAACCAGTCATAAGGGTCATTTTCTCGAAATTGAGATTTACACATCATCTGAAAACTGAACAAATAAGCTTTCCATTGGTGTATGGTTTGTTAGGATAGGACAATATTTGGCCGAGATACAACTATTTGAAAATCTGGAATCTGAGGGTGCAAAAAAATCTAAATATTGAGAAAATCGCCTTTAAAGTTGTCCGAATGAAGTTCTTAGCAATGCATATTACTAATCAAAAATTAAGTTTTAATATATTTATAGTAGGAAATTTACAAAATATCTTCATGGAACATGATCTTTACTTTATATCCTAATGATTTTTGGCATAAAAGAAAAATCAATAATTTTGACCCATACAATCTATTTTTGGCTATTGCTACAAATATACCCCAGCGACTTAAGACTGGTTTTGTGTTCCAGGGTCACATATGTTTTCCAAACCTTCTGCATCTGTATGATCAAGAGAGCAGGAAGAAATCAGCCTAAATGTATGAAAATGATTCTAATAAACAGGAAAAAAATGTAAAGCTGTATTACTCTTTTATTTTTTGATGCTTGAAAACCCCTTTTCATCTTTGATGTTGTATGATTGTTCTCGTATGCAATCATACACGCTGCTTAATACAAAAACTTTCCTTTGTTAATTTCATTTGAGCTCAGAGTTAGGCTTGTGGTTAGAGATGGGACATCCTGTTTACTTCTCTAGATTGCACGTTTTCATGCGAATTCGCCATTGCATACAATTACTATGAATTCGCAAGAAATCGGGTTGAAAGGTTCACCTGTCCAGTTTGAAACCACACAAACCAGAGAAAGCTATCTTATTTTATCAGCGATATAAAAAGCCACCTTCTTCATCTCTTGAGTCATTGTCATTTGTCTGTGAGCGATTTTATTGTGAGCGAAATTAACGAAAAGAAAACTGAATCTGACAAAAAGAGACAACAATATTCTCAGGTAAGTTAATATAATAAAGGTTAATAACTTATCATTTCTGCTAATTTGCAGAAAATACTAGTTGCACAAATTGTCTTGTGTAAGGAATTCATTAAGAAAATGATTGTGCAACATATTCCTACTGGAGTAATAGATTTAGTATTTGTGTAATACTTTTGTGTTTCTGGTTGTCTTTCAACATCTGTTCTTCTCTAGATCTACTAGATCATCTGAGGGATTCGACTGAATCAAGATGCTGCTGCTCATTGAAGCTCTTCTGCTCATTTTAGCTGCTCTAGGACAGGTAAGCTTGTGTTCTAGTATGAATATTACAGACATTAATACTGATGATTGATCATTATGATTCCTGTTGCTACAGGATCACAGAGCTGCTGGTGCAGGATATCCATTGGATATGGCACTGAATTCTGTTGATGACCAATATAAGGGCTGTACATCGAAAATGGCACATCTGGTGAAGACAAAATATCTAATGAAAGAAATCAATAACTCACCGCAATTTAAAATTGGTTGGCAAGTGGGTGCAATGTTTGTCAAGTTCCCAAAAGGTTACTTGAAAAGGAATCATTTAATCGCCATTTATGTGTACAGTGATAATAACGTATATCAGCATTTCAATCCTGACAATCGTTATGGTAAAAAACAGTACAATCACAAGACCTACAAATGGTATTCCCTTTACTTTTTGTTAACAGAAGCGATACAGATTCTGAAGAAAACACAGTATGGATGCAGGTTTACTTATCGTGGTACAAATGTTGAATTTAATAAGGATGTTCTGAACAAAGAGGTTCGTTTTGGCTCATTTGCTTCATCCTCCCTTGATTATAACATTGCACGAGGTTTTGGATCTAAATCTTGTTTTGAAATCTACACTTGTGAAGGAGCTGATGTGGCAAAATATTCTAAGTATCCTCATGAGAAAGAGGTGCTGATTCCTCCATATGAGAAGTTTAAAGTCACTGCTGTCAAGTCGAGAAAATATCAGCCTCATCTCTGGTGTGAAACTGTGTTCACTTTGAAAAGCACTGGAACAAGAAGTTACCTGAACTGTGCTCTATTCAAGAAAGCACCCAATTATAATGGTTTTTACTGAAAAAGTGCTTTGAATTAATCAGTTCCACGTTAATATTTTTTATATTTTGTTATTTCCTCTTCAATAATTCTGTCAGAAAACAGATGTTGTTTTCTTAATGAAATAAAGTATATAGACAATGCAACAAAAACAGCTGTCACTCATTTCCTTTTGTTCATTCATCTGTCATTTGTTCAATGTGTCCGTACATTTCACAACTCTTTTTCATGAGAAACGATAGAAACTACTATAACTTGGTGAGCAGTCAATTTATAGGCAAATACACCATAGTAGAAATTACCAGGCATTGTGTCAATACACGGCAAATGTGATGCTCAAGCTAAAGGATGTTCTGTCATGACAACTCTCGGAGGGATTGGCATGGTAATGTACATGACAGTGTTAATGTATTTGGTCTTAGCGGAATAGATCTGCTTCGCTGCTGCTGCTGCAGCAGAGCAAGTACCGAGACTTGCTACTGCCAATACATCCACAACATGCTGCTGTGAGCATGTAAGAAATATTGCTGCTGCAAATATAACATACATGAAATAACCCCTATATAGCATACATTATCACCTCGTAGCAGATCTATACAGGTGGAGCTGGGGAAGGTGGAGGGTTTCTGAAGCAAGCTGCACTGCTACGGCAAGCACTAGTCATATATTTGAATGTTGAGCAGCGAGCTCATTGGCTACCGATACAGGAGAGAACCAATCAGCTGTGCCATGTGATAATGATGTCATTAGGTCAGATTGAGTTAGACCTATCGGACTGCGCCATCTAGAGTTTCATGCCAGAACTCTGTATATTTGCTATGACTCCTTCCACAACATGTAGCAGAAGCCTGACCATATTTTCTTCATTTACAAATATGTTACACGCGCAGAGGAATGATGGAAGTATGCAGTGTCGCGAAATCTGTCCCGACAGCTCTAAAACACAAATACTTCTTATTGGCTTACTGTAGTGATTTGGGCAAAAACACGGTTTGGAATTTTTTATTTTTCATATACCCACTCATTATTTAAAATTTTGTTGATTGAAAAAAAAAAACCCATACATTTATTACAGTTATTTTGTAAAAAAAAATACACAATGACCATTTATGGTCAGACTTATTTATACTTATTTTAATGCTTTTTTTTTGTTCTAAGCATTTTTTTTATATATTCCTTTTACCATTAATGATAAAATATTTGTTTCTAAAACAGGCATTTCATTCTTATTTCATTCTTAAAACATTATAAATCGACCATCTAAAAAAAAAAAATAATCCAACGAACTATTGCCGTTTTCAGGTTTTCATTTCCCTAACCAATGAGTATTTTACTACACATTTCTATTGATACTGTGCTAAAATCAACAGAAATTAAAAAATGCAAAAATAACAGGACAAACCATTTCTACTGATATTTATTTTCTTTTCCTATAAAAAGGCAAAATTACTGTATACAATTAAACAAAACAGAAAGCAGGGGAAACCTTTTTACTTAGTATAAGTTTCCTGGTATGAGTTTCTCTGGGAAGCTAAAACAGTTGTGTGCAATAAAATACAGTGAAGTCCAGATTTTAGCCATTTCTCAGACGTTCTCCACCTTAATGATGTTCAGCTCGGGCTCGTGGGGTGAAACCGGAAGACTAGAGGACTGGTTAGGGGGGCTGCAAGCCTGGAATGACCCACCTGCACTGGTGGAGGGCATGTCTACTGATTTATTATCCATCCCCGTAAAGGAGTCTGTGTGCGGCTGAGTGTACTGGAGTGGGCTGGGCGCGAATGTTTGCGTGAAAGTCGGCGTGCGCGCTTGTGCGTGGGTGAACGGGGGCCCGCCGGAGGTCGGGCACTGCTGAAACCCATTCATGGTAGGTGGGCTGAGCTGGTCCAGAGAAAACACCTCAATGCTCTCCAGACCGGAATCATGGATCTCGTTGTATCGCATCTGGGCTTGGCTGCACTGAGCGTAAGCACCCTGACCGGTCGCAGTCTGGCCGAAGGGTGCAGAGGAGGCCAGGGAACAAGACGCTGGTAACGTTGGCGCAGATGTAGACTGCAGAGGCTCAAATTTGGATGAGAGATTCTGCAGGGTGCCGAGGATCTGCTTCTGGACTTGGGTCTGCTGGGCTTGTTCTCTCTCCAGTCGACCTTGATGGTCCACCATTATCCTCAATGCCAGTCCCAAACTTCTCAGCTCGGAGCCCAACAGCTGGATCTGCTCCTGCAGGCCACTCAAGGCTCCAGGGTCCAGGCCGCTCCGCTGGGGAGGAGGTGAAGGCTGGTTGCTCACGTTTTGGACCCGTGCAGGGGGGGCTGAATTTTGGGACGTCGTCCCAGTGGTGGATGGGTCGGGGAGGCAGATGCCGACACGTGGAGGGTGTTGAGGAGCGCGAACGGGAACGCCGACCCGCTGGTGCATCAACCTCCTATGAGGACTGGCTCCTTGGTGCAATGATCTCTGGGAAATAAAAATTTAATTAAGCCCTCAATCTACATTGGTGAGAATAATAATATGAATAATATATTATACTATATTAATTTTAACATTATTATTATTAACATTACATTTTTTTATTATATTTTATTAAATTAATTAAAAATCATTCTGCATATTGGTTGTGGGATACTTAAAGTCACCATGAAATCAAAATGGAAAATTCTTGAAATACTGCACTGTTTATTATAAATGATTTATCCGTACATCTTTTTTTTTTCATGTGCTCTCGTATTCTTCAATCAAAATAACTCTTCAGTGACATCTCTTCTCTGATGACAGGTTTACTGGGGTGAGGGTGGGATCAACCTGTCACTCACATGAGATCCACCAATAGCAAACCAATCAATTCACCATGGACAAAATCAAGCCCCGCCTAGGGTTGGGCGATGTCTGCAGTGAAACATCGTGATGGACGATGAAATCGGGGGCGGGGCGGGGTTAGGGGTGCGCCCGAAGCGTGAAACAAATAACGCGTTATAGAGCCATTAAAAGGTTAGCCGCTTGCTAGCGGTAGCCTGTTGCATTACAGTACTGAAAGTTCACTTACCACATACACAGAGTAAGGAGAAATGTCTGATAGGACGATGGCGAATGATTTGCAGATCCTGAGCACCAATGACAAACATCTAATCTTGTCAAATGTGTGGTAAGTACTGCCGCTCCATAGTATAGAGTCCTTGTGATTGCGAATCTCAAAAGTGAAAGTGAAAGTAAAATGAGAGCGTGCAATCGAAAGCAGTTTCAATAGCGGCTCCCTGATGCCCGCAATTTATATACAGTCGCCTCTACTTACCCAATGATATAATTGCGAGAAAAAGTATTGAAATATTTTTTTTTATCCTCCCATCTCGTAGGCTATTTATTCCCTTTAAGGCAGGGTTCCTCAAATCTTGCCCTGGAGGGCCAATGCGCTGCAGAGTTTAGCTCCAACCCTGATCAAACTCACCTACCTGTGATTTTCTAATGATCCTGAAGACATTGATTAGCATGCTCAGGTGTGTTTGATTAGGGTTAAAGCTAAACTCTGCAGGAAAGTGGATCTCGTGGGCCAGATTTGAGGATCCCTGCTTTAGGGGTTCCGTAGTACACTTCATTTCCTTTCCAAACAGGGGGTGGGAGGAATCACGATGTCAGCTTAACATCGTGATGGCTGTCAGCCATCGGCGATGGACGATGGCATCGTCTATCGGCCCAACCCTAGCCCCGCCCTACATTTTTTCTTGTTCGAGAAGCCATATCACTTGGATATACATCACAATAGGAAAGAAAAGACTATCGCAAATTCCATTTCATGCCGACTTTGATCAACAAATAGTTATTACTGGTTATAAAAACCTTTTTTTTTTTATCTCTCTCTAATCATAATAGTACTGGATTGATGATGATGTTTCATAACTAACCATGTTTGGAGGTCTGGCTGTAGTCAGGTCATAAGAAGCTGTCTGAGGTAACGCAAGCTTTCTGCCTTCAGATCCAGAGAAACAGGACGGGTCTCGTCTCACTGACAGCAACACCTGCTGGCCGCTCTGTGGAACGCTGTCTCTGACCTTCACAAAACACATGCAAGTTATTAAAGGTAAAAAACCACACACAAAAAA
>NW_015555740.1:151010-177116 GCF_001515605.1 Sinocyclocheilus anshuiensis | reverse complement strand
TATAAATAAATAAATAATCACAAAACCTTGTCTTCTGTAAATCATATATTAATAAGATTTTTTTGCATCACTTTTTTAATTAAGTATATTACCATGTAATGTGCACGTTTTACATTTTTTAATTACTGTAATGCAGTCATTTTTATAAAGAAATAACTTAAAATAATTGAAAAAAAAAATATACCAAAATTAACAACTAATACCATAATGTATAAATACATTACAATTTCTAATTATAATAAAATGTTGTAACAAAATAGTTTTTTTGCATTATAGTCATGAGAATTAGAGGTGAAATGTGCATAATTACCATGAAAATAGTCAAATTATTAGCAGGCATTACTCCAGTCTTCAGAATCACATGATCCTTCAGAAATCATTCAAATATTTCTGATTATTATCAATGTTGAAAACAGGTTTGCTGCTTCATATTTTTGTGAAAACTGTAATAATTTTTTCCCCATGATTCTTTGAATTGAAAGTTCAAAAGAACAGCTTTTATTTGAAATAGAAACATTTTGTTACATTATAAATGTCTTTTTTCTTATTTATTTTCTAAAAAAAAAATCTTACTGACCCCAAACTTTTGAACAGTGGTGTATGTATATGTTAGTACACTCCACCCACCCGTGCTCTATGGAGCAAAGCCTTATCCAGCAGTCGTTTACGAGCCACTAGCACAGGATTGGCAGGTGAAGGCGTGTGTCGTCGTCTTACATAATTAGCACCACTCATCGCTCCCGTTCCCACTCCTGAACGCGGCCCTTGGACGCCAGCGTGCTGAGTACCCTGTGCCAACGAGGTGACACTGACAATCTGGATGTCCTCATCTTTTTCCCTACCTTGTGCCACCCTTATACCTGCCGAACCCATCCTGGAAGACTGTCCTCCTCTCGCATCCGAGGACGATCCTGCCTGCTGGGAGGCAGCGACTCGAGAAGCTTCTCTGAGGAGGTTCCTCAGCTGCTGATCACTCCAGCCGGCTGGCCGCGTCTCACAGCTGGTCACGTCTCTGGCTGCTGTTTGCCCCGGCACCAGATGGCTGCTGTTCGCAGCCGCTCCGTCCTGTTTTCGAGCTCTCCCTTGAAACTCCTTCAGGAAAAGGAAGATGGCCTGTGCAGACACCTTGATGTTCTCCAGCTCCAGCACGGCTTTGATCTTACGGAAGCTCAAACCTGCTTCCCGCAGCTCCACCACCTTGCGCTTGGCAGCGTCGTCCAGTCTGCCCATGCTGGAGACCACAGTACTGACACTGAAAAGCTGGTTGGTTCAAGCAGATCCTGAAATCAAAAACAAAAGTGATGTTACCTGGAAAATTATGTTCAGAATGAAAGACTATGTCCACACAGTGTTATAAATTAAATATAAAGACTAATTAAATATAAAGACTATGTCCACACATAGAATTATAAATATATATTTGGCAAATATATATTTTTATAACATACATACATACACACACACACATACATATATATTGGTAATAAAAATATTAAATAACTGAAAACATAAAAGAGATTTTGTTTGAGATTCAGGGTTATTATAGTTAACTAAAACTGAAACTAAAATAAATACCATTAAAAACTTTTTTCTACTTGGAATAAAATAAACGTTAACTGGAATGAAATAACAAATAAATAACTTTTTATTCCAGCTAGTTGCCTTTTTTCATTTTAAATTTTGTTTCACATGATGTATCAAAATTAATGAATATAATAAATTATATTACATTATAATAAAAATAATTTATAATATTTTGATAATACTCAATGATATATATATATATATTTATATTCATTATTTTAATTTCATTATTTCATTAATTAATAAAGAATGAATTTTGTTGGATTCAGGGTTATTATAGTTAACTAGAACTAAAACTGAAGCTGACTTAAAAAACAAACATTTTTGCGACTTGAAATAACACACACACATATATATACATATATATATATATATATATATACACATATACACTCACATACATAGATTATATTTCATGCATCCAATAAATATCTTTATTAGTGCATCCAAAATAAGTTTTTGTTTATATAGGTGTGTGTACTGTGTATATTTATTATGTATATATAAATACACACACATGCATGTAATACCATTTCTATACAATACCAAAATATCAATTTGGGATTTCTTAAAATGATGAAGAAGGAGAAGATTTGTTTATATTCCCAACAGTAATACTATCACGTTCCAAACTGGTTTTTAGCTGGTCTGCCAGTCTGCCAAACACCAGGAAAACAGACCACCAGAATCAGCTAACCACTTTAGACTGGTTTAAGCTGGGTTTTTTTGTTTGTTTGATTTTTTTCTCAAAAGGGTTAGACCAGCTGCCATTTTCCAAAAACTGAAACCAGTTGAAGATTTTCAAGCAGGGGGCAAGTTCAGATTCATGTAGCGACAGTGCATAGGTATCTAGTGCACTAAAACACAATGGAAATCAAGCATCTCTCACCTACTGCGACTTTGCTCTTCTGTTATTTATGTTTAACGCGACGATCTGCTCCATTATAAAGACACATGGCAATGCTCGCATGCATATCCGTAACGTGCGTCTGATAAAGTCAAAACAACAACAGTATGTGTCGTTGTAACGCACACATCAGTGCTTTACTTTATGACCATTGCATTAACACACGCCCCGCCTCCGTGCGCATGTCGCAGGTCAACATCGTCACGCCTGCGTACTCACGCAAACGTCAATAAGACGCGACGGTAGTTACGCGCGGCGTTGAGATTGTCGCGCTTTGCTCATTCGTCATGTAAGTTTGACTCTTTATTTTGATTAATATTTATAATACGCGACCACTTTTGTGTCGTATATGAGGTTGAGTGCACGCAGAGAGATACTAGCGGCGCTTATTGTTATTAATTATCGACATTTTGCCTAATCGGGTTCACTATCGGCGGGATTAGCATTAGCTCAGCGCGTTGAATGAACCGAGTCAATAAACGTAATTTGTGGAGAACAAAATAAAGCCGTCAAATGTTAAGGATTTATATTATTTATATGTAATAAAATATCTGTTTTTATACTTTTAAGGTAGGAATTTCCATGCAGTGCATTTGCTAGTCTACACGTTTAATGTCTTTGGTGAAAAATGCGAATGTTTGATATTTACTACTTTATTTAAAACGATTGTTTTATATGCTTGGATTATTCTAAACAATCAACTTTCGATTTATATGAAGTGCACTGCATTGAAACAAAAACAGGTTGTTTGCTATCTATCTATCTATCTATCTATCTTTGAAATCATGTGCCATGGCATTCTTTGTAATAAATTAGCAAATTTTGAATTTAGTAATAATCTTTACCTTTTGCTCTAAAGGTTTGTGCACGAAAAACATACATTTATCAATGCATAAAATACAATTGACGATACAAATAAAATTCATTTTATAAAGTACAAACAATATTATAACAATTTTATACAGCTTTCGATGACTAAAATGTAAAAAAAATAGTAATAATGAACATGATCATAATAAAAATCAGCAATTACATCATTAGGAAGTCATTCTGTTTACAGTTATCTCAGATTGTTACATTTAATGGAGATTTAATTTAACTTTTAGAGAGCTTATAGTGGTTGTTATAATTATTTGCATCATATAAGAGTTTTATATACTCTCTTCACATTTTTCATTCGCTGCCCAATTTGATAAGTTTTGATGACTAAAATGTGATAATGATTAGAGAGCTTATAGTGGTTGTTATAATTATTTGCATCATATAAGAGTTTTATATACTCTCTTCACATTTTTCATTCGCTGCCCAATTTTATAAGTTTTGATGACTAAAATGTGATAATGAGTCATAATAAAGATCTAATGAACTTGCTTGGAGAGCTAATTGTGGTTAATGATAATTTTATTAATCAGTTCGATCATTGACCTTATTTCCCTCAAGCGCATGGTGTGATATAAGCATGAAAAACACATTAAAGCTGTGAACAGAGTCAAACCACAGTACATTATGAGTGTGACCGCTCACTAGTTTAGGAGACAGGCTATTTTAAATAAATGTGATGCCAGTTTTTTTGTTTTTTTTTCACGCAGGGCTCCATCACCGACCAAGCGCAGCGAGCGTTCGGAGGACAAACCCAGGGAACGAGGGAAGGAGAAGGCTGCTGGGAAAGAGGGAGCGGAGAAGGAGCGAGGCCGAGACAAGATCCGCAAGCGCCGCAGCAACTCCACCGGCAGCAGCAGCAGCAGGTCAGATGGGATGGAGTTCAGGGTTCATGTTTGTTATGAGACTTTCACCCTTTTCTAATCAAGTGTATCTCATTCGACCTCAGGTCCAGTTCCAGCTCCAGCAGCAGCTCTGGATCCAGCTCGGGCTCATCCAGCGGGTCCAGCTCTTCTGGTTCCAGTCGCTCTGGTTCGTCCAGTTCCTCCCGTTCGTCTAGTTCATCCGGGTCCTCCGGGTCTCCCAGTCTGAGCCGCCGTCGCCACGACAACCGGCGCCGCTCACGATCAAAGTAGGTTCTGGGCTTTTTGACCCGAGCAACTAGAAAACTAGAAACTGTTAACTAGAAAACCAGGCATGGCACTTACTGAACTTGTGCTTTTAACCAGGTCCAAATCACAAAAACGGGCTGATGAGAAAGAGAGGAAGAGGAGGAGCCCGAGCCCCAAACCCACCAAACTTCATCTGGGAAGACTCACCAGGAACGTAACCAAGGTATGGTTCAAGATCAGCAGTGGTGTTTCTCAATACGTCGCTTTTATTGAATATGTCACAATATTCTGTTTATTATATTA
The DNA here is from genome assembly GCF_001515605.1 of Sinocyclocheilus anshuiensis. Classification (NCBI taxonomy): domain Eukaryota; kingdom Metazoa; phylum Chordata; class Actinopteri; order Cypriniformes; family Cyprinidae; genus Sinocyclocheilus; species Sinocyclocheilus anshuiensis. The sequence continues at coordinate 172,331 of NW_015555740.1, read as the reverse complement.
TTATTATTGTTACAGGGTACTATTATTATTGTATTATAAATGTTCTCATGATCCAAAATATTTTGTAGTCAATACCAGTGAAATTTCGCAATATCACAGCAAATCGAATACACTATTAAAGATGCTTAATTTGTTAATATAAATACATTGAAAAAAATGTATGCTGCCATTTTATTTAGTATTTCTTAAGGATACTACATGCATTTTTTCCATCAACTGGTCACATGTTGCTTTCATAACATGTCTTCTTTCAGACTAGCATAAAGAAAACATCCAAATGCATTTAAGTGTTATAGTTTATTAAACTTGATCCATTTGCAACCGTAGATTTGAGCTGGAAGTCTCAATTTCAGCAGCTCTTACATACACTAAACTTTCCAGTGGGGCTGCACGATAAATCACGATTAACACTAAATCTTGCATAAATCGACCTGTCTAGTGCAATTATGATATCGCAAAGGCTGCGATTATGTTTTTATGCGCAGTTTGTCCGTGAAGCACGGCTCTTTGATCAGTAGGAAGTGCTTCTCCGTCTGAAATCACTGAGTTTGTAAACTTTTTATTTTTTAAACATTTCAAAGCATTTTTACAGTTTTTCATGTACCTAATAGTATCATACAGTATTCAATACACATTCAGAAATTAGAAAAATAAAAAAATTAATCACTATCTAAATGATGCAAAAGGTACAAAAACTGTACACTTAAATAGGACATTTATACATGAATTTTTGAAAATTAGTTATTCAAATATGTTTAGGTATTGATGTACTAGTACTTATTCATTCTTCAGTACTCATCTCTGGTGTACTGATTTTTGCTGATCTGCTTCGGCACTTGACTTAGGAACATATTCAAGAGATCTTTTCGACTTACGGCAAGATCAAGATGATTGACATGCCTCCGGACCGTTTGCACCCGAATCTGTCAAAGGGTTACGCTTATGTGGAATATGAGTCTCCAGAGGACGCCCAGAAAGCCCTGAAACACATGGATGGAGGTATGTGTGGCGGGATAAAAAAACAACAACGGAATTGAATCACTTGTTATTGTTAACTAAAACCATAAAAGATTTACTTGAAATAAAATAATAAAAAATAACTCAAAAGTATATAAAAAAAAAACGTTTTATTTTAGCTAGTTGCCAAGGCAACATATCTCATTTTCAATTTAACCTCATGCACTAAAATAACAAACTAATACTGAAATAAAAATTATTAAAAATAAAAGGGTTTCTGTGGGTCTTAAGAAGTCTTAATTTGCCACTCCACAAATTAAGGCCTTAAATGCTCTTAAACTGGAGCAGAATGTCTCAAATTCATCATGTCATGGCATTAAATGTTGCATTCACTGCAAAAAAATGAATATCTTCCTCAATACTTTTGTGTTGTTTTCCAATGCAAATATCTAAACATCCTCAAATCAAGACACATTTACTTGAGATGCAAAATTGATGATTTGAAGTCTTGTTTTGAGAAATTGAATACAATTAAATGAGTTTATCACAAGGTACAGTACAAGATTATATTCTAGTTAAGCTATTTTTTTGTGTATAAAATGAATTAAAGGTGGGGTAAGCGATTTTTCAAAAACGCTTTAGAAAACTGATTCGGGCCGACTAGCAAAACAAACTTGTAGCCAATCAGCAGTAAAGGACGTGTCCGCTCATGATGTGGAGGAGAGAGAGTTCAGTGCACAGGACGGACATTAGCGAGCCGAGCGACAGAAAGATAGAGATGGCGGATAAAAAACAAAAGAGGAAAACGTCTGCGGAACAAAAGAAGGCAAGAAGTAGGACCCGTGTAAATAGCGGATTAGCTTTGCTGGGTTGGAGAGAACTCAAAGAGCGGAAGGCCTGCGATCGGACACCGAGGTTGCTTTGTTTCTTCTCTATAGGTGAGTAACACCGTGTCTGCGCTGCAACAGCTAAAGTCTGTCTAGTACACTGGACGCGACAAAGCGACCGTTGAAAATCATTAGGAATGTGTGTCAATATGTCATGAATAGAACGCAGCAGCAGTTTTCTGTCAGGGATTTTTCGTGCCGCGCCGCATCCAGTGTAGACCATAACTGATTATAATGAGTTCTATAGTATTTTGTCGCGCCGCGCCACTCGCGTCCGGTGTAGACACAGTGTAACATTGTTTTTTTGTTTCACAGAACTAATCGTTGCCTGGGTTGCGTACGTATGTGTGGGGCGGAGCTATCAAAATAGGGGCGAGACCCTTTTGGGGTAGGGGTGTGTTTGTTTTGGTGATTTCAAATGTCAACATTGGCTATCAGAAATCGCTTACCCCACCTTTAAAAAGTAATGAAGATTGGTTGGACTTTGAAGTGTTGCTAATATAACTGATTGTTTTATCATTTGACATTTACGTTTACAAAACATATTGATATATTTCCCTTTAATTTTGTCCTTGAATTTTCTTTAATTGGTCTTAAAAAGGTCTTTAAAATGTCTTCAATGTACCTTCAGAAACCCTGTTAATAGACATTTAAAACAACACATCAAATACAAAACAAAATTACCAAAACTTTAGACATGAAAATTAAATCAGAAAAAAAAAAACTAATTAAACTAAATGCTATAATAAAACACGTTAGTATTCAATGAGTCAGTTCACTAGATGGGATTTCTAACTCTCTTTCTGTCTTCAGGTCAGATCGACGGTCAGGAAATAACAACCACGGCTGTCCTGGCCCAGAGGATACGACCTGTCCCGAGAAGACCGTCACCTCCGCGCCGAATGCCTCCTCCGCCTCCCATGTGGCGCCGTACACCGCCTCGCATGAGGAGAAGGTTGGCTTTTTTAATGTATTTTAGTCCTACTGGCATGTTGTATTTTCTGTGCAGGTCGATAGGAACCAATCTGTCTAATACTCTCGCAGGCCTAAATTTCATTTTAGTCTTCACTTCACACCTGTTTGAGAATGTCCGATCTGTCCTTTCACCTGGCATTTCTGTTTATTTGTCCTCGTGCTTCACAGAGGAGACAGACTTGCTGCCTTTTATGTGTCACATCTGGTAATTAGAGTGTGTGTGTCTGTGGTTTATCTTTGCCAGAGCTGACAGTCGTCCTTTTCCCAGGTCTCGGTCTCCGCGGCGCCGCTCACCGGTGAGAAGACGTTCCCGCTCCAGGTCTCCGGGTCGCAGGAGACATCGTTCCCGCTCCAGTTCCAACTCGTCCCGTTAGCAAGACGCTCCATTCTCACGAATGGCTTGTCTTTTTGGCCCGCTCATATTTTAGTTGAAAATGACAGATAAATAGTCCAGATGTTTTTCCTTTTCTCTAGTACCTCAGGATTGTATGTGAAGGCCCTGTCTTATAACATCGATGTTAGGGTGAGTGTGCTCTGTTTTATTGGTTTATGTGTTTGTACACTCACTGGGTTTGTGCTAGATGCTCCTTTTTACTGATTTTTTTTTTTTCTTTTTGTAATGTGCTTTTGTTTTGAGAAATACAGCTTTTTACTGGTTTATGTTTATGGGATTAAAGAGCAGACCTTTTTTATCCAAATGTTAACATTTGTTCACCGAATTGCTTTTGTTATTACATTAGCGGTTCCACAAAATTCATCTCTCAAGAACACCTTCTAATCCTGTAAAATCTGATGATCTGTAAGAGTTGAAAATGGAAAATCAATAAACCAGTTTAACAACTAAAATCCTCAGTGCTGTCATTTTCTCACTCTTATGTTGTTTCAAACCTTTATGACTTTATTCCTTAAAAACACAAATGGAGATGTTTTCCTAAATGTTCAGTTCTTTTAACCTTGTGAAGCCTGACATATGAAATGATAGCCAGAAAAAATATATTTGAACGGAATAGTTTAATAAACCTTTTCTAGAAAATATAAAAGACAATGCTTTTTGTTGTTTATCATATTTGATACATCAGGCATTTATGTCTCATAATATGATACAGGGGAATATGGAGGAAAAAAAAAAGTAAAAAAAAAAATTGTATTCAGAGGCTCAAAATAAGCAAAAATATGCAATTTGGTACAGATGCTGCTATTTATATAGCTATATATATAATTTTAATGAATTTCAAAATTTAAATATAAAATTTAATATAAATGTAATTTACACTAAAATTTTAAATAAAATCCTGATAGCATGTAATGTAAATCTTATAACAATATAGCAGATACTTACATAAAATGATTTAAATATCAGTCGTCACTCCCAATATGTCTTGGTAAGATATTTAAATGCTAGTTTTATGATCCAAGCTTTGTAGTTTTAAAACAATGCAATGCAATACAAGAAAAACTGCGAGATGAACAAATAAATGTGTATATATATGTATGTAATTTATAGCTCAGATGACTGACTCAAAAAATGTCAGCGCCCAAAGATGCAAAACTTAATGCGTCGGTCATTAAGATGAATGGGTATGCTTAAGTCTATTTAAGTTTCTACTTGGGAAAAATATGTCAGTTTCACGCTGTGAAGAGCATTCCAGTGTAATTGGTCACTGGTGAAATCATAAAATACAGTGACATTCGTGCAATAAGTGCTTAAGCTAAACAGCCAAACCTGCTCAGCTGGGCTTCTGAGCCACTTCTTTTTATTCAGTCATTAACTTGGACATTAAAACAGCATTTTATCAGCAGCTGATCCCCGGGGCTGACAAGCCCAGACGGTCGCGTTTGGAAATGAGCTTCTGTATCTGTGGCCTGCTGGAGATTGACTCGTATGTGTCAAGGGTAATGAGGCATGTTGGGTCTCAAGCTTGTGGCTGTCAGGCACAATAAACAGAAAGCGGTATTGAGAATTGTGCCTGGACAAAAAAGGGCCTTTTCAGCTGCAGGTTTAATGTGAAGTGATGGATTGATCCACATCACATTGATTTTGTCACTGAATTTGCTTGTGGACCAGTTTTAAATGTACTAATTACTTCGAGCTGCTTAATTGTCATGCCCAAGAGTACTATCGTTATTGATCAAGAAGGTGATCTAACTAGATTTATCGACGTGGTTTTTTTTACTGTGTTTAATTTACCAAAACTGTTTTGCTCATATTTCACCATAAAATCGAAATGTTTAATCCAAAAAGAAGTTTTTTTAAATTTTTTTATTGCATTGCATTGCATTGCATGTTTTACATTATTTTGTGTCCTATTGTAATTTAAGAAAAGCATTACAGTAAAAAAAGCATCCTAATTAATGTATTGGGGTAATATATATGTCAAATTAATGTATTAACAATTTAATGTAGGCTTGTTGAAAAAGTTGATACATTTTTTAATGATTAATGTGTTCAAGAAAATATACATCAGAATAACTTGCATGCTATTTTCCATAACATACAGTACATTCACTGAAAATACAGATACATTCACTTGGCCTACATAGAGAAAATTCACTGCTGATCAGCCAAACATCTTAAAGAAACTGTAAAAAGATGGCTGTATACAGGAAACAATTAAAATATGCTCCATATTTGATCACATACATTCATTCTTGTACACATATCAAAGGTTAACAGCCTCAGTGACTTATTCAAATTAAATATGTACAATATTCTCTTTTAAATATGTGCTCAAAAATAGGACGCATAAGCAGACATGATCTTTTCAAAAAGATTAAAGGATCAGGAAACATATTTCTTACCCCTTTATTTATTTTTTATTTTTTTGCATGAAGTCTGATCGTGGCTTTAAATGATCTGTCATATCAATACATTGGCAGTAATGTCCAAAGATATAAGCTTTATGATTGTTCAGAGGAGAAGAATCCTGGACATGAAAATATTTATTATTGGTTTTTGATTGGCCCTTCATCTAGTGGCCTCAAAAAGTATATGAACACAAAAGACACACTTAAAAATGTACAAATCTCTTTGCATTATACAAAATACCAAACCATCTAATGCAGTGACATTCAGACATGAGTCACGATACTTTTGCCACTCTGGATTCTATAGTTCATCATTTTTTGCAATTTACTCAATGTTGTAAAGTGAATAATCTGTGCAGACAATTTAGGTGAATAAGGACAGAGGCAAATATGGTAGAAACAAATAAATAAGAAAAAATAAATATCAGTTTGTATGATATACAGTACAGACACTTTAGCAGCACCTTGACATTCTAGTCTATAGTTTTGCTTAATTTGCATTCTGTACATATCTAACATACGATATTACACGCTTTTTGCCTATATTTCACCAACATGACAGATATCGCACAGGTTATACAGGTTAACCTTAAAGTCACCAGTAACAGGGCTCCTATACCTGAACATTCTACTGATTAAGTAAAAAAACTCAGATTAGGTAATACTTTACATTACAGGGTCCATATTAATGTAATTGATTACAATAGCAAGAACATTCAATATGCGTAATTACAGGCTGCTCCACAAAATAACTGCATTTTAAGAGCATTTTGATTACTGTTACACACACTTTATATAATTACACTTTAAAAACCCCATGAAATAAAATGCAAATGCATTGACATGTTTCCTATTAGGGCAGATTGTCTGTTTAATTTGTTTTGCATTTAATTTAAATCACAAGGCTGGCAAAACCACAATTTGCTACTTGCTATTGCTAGTATGGTGGAAATACTGATTCATCTCAGTGAGTGAATGAGTTGAACAAACAGAATCATCCTAGTTAACTCATCTGTTTGTTCAGTTCGTTCGATAAACGATTCTTTTTCGGTGCCACTTTGAGTCTTGCTCGGGTTCAAAACACCAACTTGTTCAGTGTATTCATTCAGTAGGTTCAATTGATGAAATTACGTACGATCAGGGTATGAACAGTGCTGAGTAGTAACTGATTACATGTAATCTGGATTATGTAATCAGATTCCAAAAATGTTGTACTTGTAATTATGTTGTTTCAAAATGCTCATAATCAGATTACAGTTACTTTTTATGGATTACATGATTATAAATGTATTGATTCTCCCTAATTCTATTTTTCTCTTTTAAATGTTACTTTCTAAAAAAAATGTATACTGTGTATCATATTGAATACAGTGAGTATTCACAATATAGAATGGCCATGCAAATTAATTTGCAAAAATGTTACTCAAGTTACTAAACACTGCTGATGTATAATTGACAAAAATATTTAAAATGTGTCATTGCTGTTTTCATGTTCGTTCATGTGATGCAGGGATTCCCTAACTTTTTTGTCAGTCAAACGCTTTGACCTAAAATATTTACTTGAAGTCCCCCCGAGATTTAAAAGCTAATATTTCAGTAATTTAACAACACATTTGCATGTTCTCTGATGTTGATTATAGGTCATTTTATTTCTCAATAATTATTTAACAATAATCCCAATTAAATAAACAAGTTAGGTCAAAAGTAATCTAAAATCCAAAAGTAGTCAGAATACGTTATCTAAAATGAGTAATCTAGATTACATTACTGACTACAATTTTCATCAAGTAATTTTTAATCAGTAACAGACTACAATTTGTAAGTAATCTACACTGTAAAAAATTATTGTGATTTTAACAGTAAAAGACTGTAAAAATGCTACAGTAAAAACCTGTTAACTGGTTAACAGTAAGTTTCCATAATATATTCGGTGAATACATGTAATTACATTTAATGTAATTTTACAGTAAAATACTGTTAAAAATACGGTTTTTGGAAGTGAAAAAGAAAAAGTAATTGTATAATTTACAGTGAAAAACCGTAAATTGACACTTCATAGTTGTTGTTTTTTTGTTGAAATAACATGTTTCTTCTTAGTTTTTTCTTACCAGTTGTGTACATTAGGGTTTAATCTTACATCTAATGTTGTTAAATTAATGTTTATTGCATTATTTCAGCATCATGTGTGTCACCATGATGGGGTTTAGTGTTAGTGTGAATGACACTGTGCACCTTCTATATGTAAGTATTGTCCTCCTCAGCTCGTAGAAAAGCTGTTTATGATGAGCTTTGGTTCATCGTGTGACTTTCTCATCACCACCCGTTTTTGGTGGTTATCAGTGCATTACAATGGTTCAAAACAGATATTACTTCAATATGTTGGTTTATTAACATTACATCAGTTAATGAAATACGGTATTTTATTGTGAATTTAAGTCAAGTCTGTAAAACCTAAAATGTTGCTACCATATTTTTTACGGTGAAGTTCTGGCAACCACAGCTGCCGATATTTTACCGTAAATGTCACAGATTTTTTTTACAGTGTACCCAGCACTGCAGTATGTATTCATGTTATAGACTTTTTAAAGACAGAAAAATAGTCACACGTTTCATTTGAGTGTTTAAGTCCATGTATGGAAGTGAGCCAGAACAATTTGTTCTCTTAAATTATTCATTCTTTAAAAATAATGGATTCACTTATTCCTATCAAGAGCATTACTGGACAGAGCGTGTGACCTTGCAAACAAGATAAGTTAATATTTTTTGTCCATTACCCTGGAATTGAAAGATCAAGCATTTTAAATGTGTAAATTAACTATCAACTTTAAGGAGTACACAAGCATACGTGCCTCAAACTGCTCCTCAGGGCTTACAGACATGGACTAAAAGCCACAGAAAAGCCACAATTTTGAAAATGGACGCTGTAATGGAAAGTGACCATTTCGGTCCTGAAAGAAACCATTTTTCTCTTTTATATTTCACCACCAACACAGCATTTAGCATTCACAGTTCGCCCTGCTGTAATGAAGTGAATACAGCCTTGTCTATGACAGAAATCATACATTTTTAAGTTGTCTAGCTTATCTACGAACATGTTCCCCGCTGTATAGTTTAAATATATATGCACCACAGTTAAAGCACTCCAGATGGCAGCCTGTTACTCCACCCCACAGTGATGATAAATGAATGTGGTTTCCTCCAATAGCTCATTCTGGAGACAGAAATTGATTTTATTTGAAAAGTGTTCTCTTTTTCGCTTTCTTTTTTCTTGAGGCTGCCCAGCAAAGGATAAATGAGTGTGTGTACGTGTGTGGTAGACGTTGAAAAGTCTTAATTATTTAGTGTTTGTCACGGTGATAGAAAATCTGTTCATGTACTGAGCAATGAGTGTCGACGTTGCTTAGAATATTGATTTAACCGATAAAGAATAATTCCTCTCTAAAGGTATTGTTTGCCTTAATTGTAAACTTAACAGTCATTTGCACCAGAAGCTTTTTGCTGAAGCAGAAGTCTTTGCGTTTTTGTTATTATTCTTCATCAGGCAGCCATAAAGAAGCGGGTTTCCAGCACTGAGCATATCTAAAGGCTTGATTCTTTATAGCTTGTGCTGTTTGCAACCAGCCCGTGGAGACCAACAGCATATTAAGCGAAAATGCCAGCATGGATTTTTAATGTCACAAAGGGAGGGAGTGCTCTGTCTCTGCACTGAGAAGGTAAGAGGGGAAAGGTGGTTCACATACAGTAACATCTCGTTGGCGCCAGCTTTGAATCATTTTTTCTTCATGTAAAATGTTGCTTTGGTGCGCATTCAACTGAAACCATGCTAAAGACTAGGACTGGGCGATACATCGAATATTGGAGATACTACTGTCTTTGCTGATGATAAAAATGTAGGGAATATTGTGTATATTGTGATAATATTAAAAGTTTAGTTTATATATGACATAAATGACCACTGTTATGTGGGCTTTTAAATGCTCCCATGCCCATGTATGAGTGCTTTGTGAAGAGTATCAAAGGTTTCTATTTTCAATGTTTAACAGCGTTGAGAATAGTAGCCAATCGAGCACTGACCAATCAGAGGCATGAAAGTCACAATCCACTCAATAGCACTGAAAACACAAACGAACAGTTTTCATTCAACCAGGCTCACTTTCTTTATTCTACAAGCTCACAAATCATTTATGAAAGCCCATTTCTGCCACTGAATAACTTTTTTTCTCGCTATTCTGACTTTTTCTTGCAATTGCGAGTTTATATCTTGCAATTCTGACTTCTTTTCTTATAAAGTCCAATTCTGAGGGGAAAAAAAACTTTATTTATATCTCACAATTCTGAATTTATAACTCAAAATTGCGAGTTTATATCTCACAATTCCGAGAACAAAAATTCAAAATTGCAAGTTTATATCTCACAGTTGTGATTTTTTTTATTCTGTGGCGGAACCAGGCTTCCATAATGAATTCATAACTAAAAATGTGTAAACGCAATGTAAATAAGAGATTACTATAAATAAGAGAAATAAATACATTTTTAAACTAGTGTTGATTTGCAGTAAACAATTTTTTTCAGGAGGGCCAAAAAAGCCACCTTTTAAAATTCATCAAGAGCAAATGGAAAAGTATTGATGTATATAACGAATATTGTCCAAATGTGAAAAAATATTGAGATATACATTTTTTTATATTGCCCAGCCCTACTAGAGACAAACTCTTTAAATCACATCAATGTATAGTGGTCTAATTGGACAGTCATTGCCTGGAATGCAAGCCTTTCATAATTTCTCTTGACTTTGAGATGAGTCTTTTTTTGCATTAATATCCTGAAAGGCATTGGCATGTTATAGCTTAATGACCACTCCTGCTCAGTTTTTATTTATTTTTTGGCCAGAAAAAGAACCATATTTTGGTCTTAAGATGTCTCTGAACCTGACACTGGATCTCTCGTTGAGGCACTTTCCAACAAACCGATCACTGCCTTCAGCTCGTCACCAGTCGGGAAGGACTTTTCCCAAGCTCGCCTGACTTAGTAGCCAGCGTTATATTGGTATGGCATGACTCGAGTTGGCGTTCAGGAGGATATGCAGACTGGTTTGCCGTTCTTGTCGTACTGGTACACCAGCATCTTGATGCAGTGTGAGTTGGCTGGTGAGATCCAAGGGCTGCTGGTGATGGAGAAATTGTGACTGGCGTAAAATGGCGGCTGCTTCCTGCATTGGAAAAGGGCCTTTAGCACCGTGCCGGCCATCCTGCGGAAACGCTTGCTGATGAAGCAGTACAGGAAGAAGTTGACGCCGGTGTTGAGCAGCGCGAGCATGTTTGCCACGTCTGTGACCAAATGCAGCAGCCTGGCTGGTCCAGGCATTGCCGGTTGGGCCGTGTAAAGGTGGTAAAGGATCATGAGGGTGCGTGGTGCCCAAAGCACAGCGAACACTGAGGTGATGGCCAGCAGGATGGCCGTGGTTTTTCCGGTGGAGTAGCCACGCAGACGGAAGCAGCTACGGCGGCAACGGAGCTTGCGTACGATGATGGCATTGAGTGAGAAGAAAACGGAGCACGGGAGCAGGTAAACCGTTGCACAGTGGACCCAAACCAACACGTGCTGGCCTGCGCTGCTGCTGCGGCCACTGGCGCTTGTTCCCGGCAGGCCGTGCCACAGCTCTGGCCACCAGTAATATGGGACGCTGGTGATCAGGCAGCCAACATACACCACCAAGATCACTTTGCGAGTTCGGGCCGGGTAGGAGACGGTGTGGTAGCGCAGCGGATGGCACACGGCGATGTAGCGGTCTACGGTCAGGGGAACCGTGATCCAGATGGAGGTGTGGATGGAGGAGAACTCCAGCACCTGCACCACTTTGTTAAGTGAGTGGGGCAGAGGCACTCCGAGAATGAAATCTTCCAACAGGAAGTCCACGAACACGATCATCAACAGGACCAGGATGTCGGCTACAGCCAGGGCCAGTAGGTAGTTATAGGATGATTTCTGTCGCCGTAGCACCAGCTGAGAAAGGATGATCACGGTGAGGATGTTTGCTGTGGAACGTGAGAGGAAATGGAGAAAGCAGAAGAAGAGAGAGAGGAAGGGATGGGTGAGAAAGTGTTGAAGTCAGTCTTGCCGGATAATGGTACATACAGGTGAGAAAATGCAACTTTATTAAACTTATATGGGTGTAAAGAATGAGTCATACAATATTGCATTGGAATTGCAGTGCCACAAATAGTTACAATATTTAGCGAAGCCAAAATCAAAAGCTGCTCCACATTTCTCTCTGCAAATGCATACATTCATACATGCACACATGCACGTTTACATGCATTTACAACATTAACATGCATACACTAATTACAAGCATGCATTCATTTTCATGCACATGCTTTCGCATGCGCAGTCACACGCACTCATGCATTCACATTTACATGCACATATGAATGCTCATATGCATGCATTCATACACAAACACTTAAATTTCCATCCATATACAATGACCATTTCACATGCACACATTCACAGAAATGCAAGCATATTTGCAAGCATGTGCATTTAGACAAATTGACATGTGTGTATTCACATGCACAAACGCAAATTCACATACATGCACAGTCACATGCATTAGTTCACACACATGCACTGCAATTCAGATACGTTTGCACACATGCATTCACATACATGTTCAGATGCATAGATAAACATTCACATGCATGCACACACACACTCAAATTCACATGCATGCACATACAGCCACATGCATAAGTCACACACAATTCAGAAGCATTTGCACACATGCATTCACACATGTTAAGATGCATACATTAACATTCAGGTGCATGCATTCACACATACACAATCAAATTCACACACATGCACATGTTCACACGTTGACACACATGCACACCCAAGTTTACACGTGCAGCCATGTATACAGATTCCATATCCAAATGCATGAGAGAACTTGACCTTCTGAGACTTTGTCATTCAATTTGTCCCTCTTCTTTCTGCCTGCCTGTTTTCCTTCCCAGCTTTCAACTCTGTCTCACTGTGACCTTCAATAAAAACTGAACAAGCAGCAGCAGCATGTGCACAATTACATCCAATCGCTGGTGCTTATGCTGTGCTCTATGTCCATGTCACAATGACCCAGGAAAAAGGCCCAAGAATACGCAGACCCTCTAGCATCCACTCTTTCCTCTTCTAGACCTTTTCACTACCTTGCTTTCATCCAAACTGGTTTTGTTTGTGGGTCATTCACAGGCAGCGTGAGATGTACGGGCAGAAGAAATGACAATTGTCATGACCTCTCACTGTGACAAAAAGAGCGTGCACACAAAAGCATTGCCTTCATTTAAGCCAAACAATTCAACACAGCGGTAGGGGACGCATAGAGGATAAAGCCTCATAACAAAAGACCTCAGGAAATATTCTGCGATGTTAACTTAAAAAAGTAATTCACCAAAAGTCCAGCAAATGTCCTACTGTGGCCTTACAGTAGCCAGTGGGCTGCTGCGTGGAACGATATACTGGATGAAAACTTCAAAGTGTTTTGCACCCATGGTGTGTCTCTGCCTGTCTGACAGTCATTCGTGCAGCTAATAAAGCTGGAATTGGATTACATATGCCAGTCAGGAGTCTGGAGAATCGCACTTCACAGTTCCAGAACATCAGCTGATTACAAATTACAAAGACTCCAGCTTCAAACTCACACATACACATTTGCATAAACACTGGCAATCTCAGGCACACAAGCAACCTTTTAAAGATGTATACACAAACAGAGAGACAGACAGAGATAGGTTTTATTGATTCATTTGCATCACGTTTGAAGAAAAGATGCAGTTTACCTTTTCAGAACACACACACATTAAAAATGCAAACAAAGCTGTCTATCTTTCGGTTGAACATTTTAGTGCTCAGAGGTTAGTCTTTCATAGTTTAAGAGACTTAAAGGAGTTTTTAGTTTCATTTAAGTATGTGGTTAGAGAAATAGTGTGCACAGCATGCAAATTTTCTGTATGCATGAAATAACCAAATGACCTACTACATGCAATTTGCTAACCTGACTTTCCATTTCCCATGTAACAACTGAACAGTTAGTGATTGCAGCTGTGAATCTGAACATTTCTCTCTTTTTATTGCATTATTTAATACCACTGCTAAAAGTTGTTGATTAAACATGCAAAATCCATAAGGAAAATCATGACACAAGTGAGTGTCTTTCTTCTGGGGAGGCTGATATGTAAATTAAGATCGATCCAGATAAAATAGTTTTACTTTTTTCAGACTTTTTTATATATATATAAATTAGATTTTTACATGGGTAGAGTGGGGTAAAATGCCCCATACTGTTTTTCCCAAAAGAACCACTAGATAAAGTCAAGACAAATTTTTGTAACTATGGACTACGCTGACAAGAGTGATGTAGAAGTATTCACCATGAAACTTACACTGGTGATGTACCTGAGAGAAAACGGATTTCACAGTAAGTGATCTAATTTTCAGTTACACATGATATGAGAATAGTAAGGCCTGTAGATAGGGAGTATGTGTTATTTAAGAAAATTATAATTATATTTTTAGAATGACAATATTTTTTCAAACCTAGTCTGTGGGGTAAAACGCACTCAGGAGGCATGGCTTAATTACTGTAGTTACTCTGTTCTGAACATCAAATCCTTTGTTTTTCCATCAAATTAATTCTAACTAGGTGATTGAATGATTTGGACTTTATATTTAAAAATGACCTCAACTTAGCATCAGGTAGCTAATTAGCTAGACAGTTAGCATCAGTTAACAATACATCTTCTAACATCTATACATAGATAAACTGCGTCCTCCACTCCTTATGGCAAATTCATGAGAAGCTTCATTAATTTGTTTTGACTAAATTAAAATCAACTCTCCTCACCTGTTGTGTTTAAAGGCAGGTTAGTTGACACATTAATGTGATACTAAAAGCTGATTGGGTCTAAAACTCCCTTGTGATTTTTTGGCCGCGTTTTTTGATCAGAAAACGACCTTGGATTATTTGAATATCCAGTTTGAGTGGCCATTTTGGTAATGAGATTGTCTTCAACTGTCTGGCTTCGATAACATTCGTTATAACCGCTACCATTATGTTTCCCATATGCTTGGCCGCCCCCTTGTGTGCTAAACTGAGAAAATCTGATGCTCAGATCCGTATTTGATCTGAAAGAGCAGTTTGCTGTCTGTTTCATCAATCTTAATTAAACACCACAAGAAAAATCACTCTGCTCAAACCTGCTCTTCACTGAATAGCTTCATCTTTAATAAGGATTAGTTTATATATATGTGGAAAAACTTGCGATAAATAGCCTACTGCTCAGCATTTAGCAAAATTAACAGTCTGTCTCAAGCAGGCGCAACAGGCAACATAGGTTTCGTTTTGTGTGAAAACATGAAGGAAGGAGTGCTGAAAGAAATTAAATGAAAGTATGCATGATTAAATGAAATCTCTGAATGCATAAGGGGGAACCAACTGTCTTCAGAAAATAAAAATGATTAGCTTTTTATCTCCTCTCCGTGCTTACAGCGGTTACCGGGGAACCCGCTCTATTTCTGCTGTTCCATCAGCACCACCTGCTGTCAGACAGTGGTGTTACATATTCCTTCAGTCTGTCTGCCTTTTTTTGTTCAGACCAATGCAAAAATCAGATCGAATTTTTGTTGTAAATCTTAACTGGTAGATTGCAAACAAGTTAATATGTATTCTAAAAATCTCAATACTTTGAATAATGTAGAATTGTTTATGGAGCAGATGAAATGCCTATAATTTATGATTTTGATCCTTTTCTTAAAAATTAGCCTAGTTAAAGACTGAAATGTGAGGTTTACCATTTCATAAAACTATTTTTGTCAAATCTTTATTTGAACATATATAGTACATGTTAGTAGATAACATGTTATGTTGTAAGTCACCCAACCAAAACTTTTTGTTTGTTTAAAATCCAGCCAACATTTTTAATATTACTATTTTAGTGTTTATGCAAACAAAAAGTGCATAGTGCTTCTAATTTTATTTGTTGTTTGTTGGTTTTCGACATAAAACTCATGATGTTATTGTGTGTATGAGAACATTTCCAACACATTTTAACAATACTGTGATAATATATTGTTAACCATGATCATGGTCATTTGTTTATTTATTACTGTTTACTTTTATATAACATAATTTATTAAAATGCAAGGTTACGTGTCAAAAGCAATGAAAACAATAACTTTTTTTTATTTTTTTCCTTAAATTATGCTAATAATAATAATTTCCTGAAAATATTATGTTCTTTGTGTTGTTTTAATTTTGATAATCCATTGCATATTAAAATGGTTCTAAAACTGACCATTACCATACACTCAGTTCTGGTCCCCAATAAATTTGGTTCTACAGAACCTTCAGCTGAGTTCTAGCGACCTAGATTGAGCTATAAAATGAAAATCATTTGTTTGTGGGAGAATTTGATGAGATGTGTTTGATTTCATATTGAGATCTTTGACTTTTGATTGCAAAGTTTGGCATCTTAACAGATCCGAACACAATTGAGGGAGCTCTTCTGAAACTCATGTGAGATTCCTGGGGTCTTTTTAGCAAGAGAAAATCCTGAGACTCAGGAGACAAATGTCTCCTTTTGATGCCATTGCTTTCTAAAAGAAACAACTAAGATCTCATTTTAGATTTGTCTTTCCTACAGGCTGCACAAAACAAGCTTTCCAGTGTCAAACTCAAAGATGTTTTGTTCTGGATCACAAACAGGATAATGAAGGTTATTTCATGTCTAAATCCAGTGACAACAGCCTGAACTCTATTACAGCTGAACTGAATTCTTTGATTTCTTCTTCACATTACTATATTGATTGTTTCTTGCCATAATAATTATATTTTTTATGAAATTCAATAACTAATTTCTCTCTCATTTGCATCAAATTCTGTAGTTTTTGAAATTCAGTTTCCAGATTACTTGTGACCTTTATCACATTGATTTAAATAGGATAATATTGTTAATATTGATACAAAAATAGAAAGAGAATGAAAATATATTCCATTCGTTGTTATTAACAACATGAAATGCATTAAACATTTTAATGTGTTTGAAAGACAAAAGCCTTCCAAAGACAAAGACTTGTGTGAATATAATAGTGTAGGCTAATCAATAAAAAAGTAACTGTAGTCTGATTACGAGTATATTTAAAATGTGATATAATCTAATTACAAGTACTTCATTTTTGGAATCTGATTACGTAATCCAGTTACTAGCCAGGACTGTCAGTTTCAGATATTTAGCTTTTTATATTCTTAAACGTGTAATGTTGAGTGTCAGTTTAATTGTGAACGTTTGTTTCAGTGAGTCTTAAAGTTATTGGTCGTCTATTTGAGAATGAGTTCTACACACTAACAATTTGTGTGTCTGATCTGGGCTGTGTGGATCAGTTTTAAGTCTTGCAGACATCTTATCTTAGTGTGCTCATGTGTATCAGAGTGTCACTAAGACTGCAGTCCAACATAAAATCCAACTCCCTTTATTTTTCTTTCCTTATCCTCATTATTCTTCTTTTTCATCTCCTCTGTCCATTCTGCATTTGTTTCTGGATTTCTCTTTTGCTGGATTAATCTCTCCAGATGCCCCGCAGAGAACGTACTTTATTTAGACAAACAAAAGGAATCCATTTCGGCCTGGAGGTTGTACATTTCCTGACATTTCCATTTAGCTGTGGTCAACACCATAAGCATATTGATTTCACTAGACTCTTTGTACAGGTCTCTGAGGCCCAGAACAGGAGCAACCAATTGTAATGGCTCAGTTTGCTTTGAATCCACATGCTTGTCTGTGTCAGACTGGAATACTAGAGTATTGCTTACAGTATATACTGCATTCTGCATGCTATTTTTAATAAAGTAGTATATACAGTATTTGGCAGCCATTAAAAACAGTTGTATACTGCATTGTTGCCACATGACCTTACTGTGTTGGAAGTTTTTAAACATTTCAATTTTTTTTATCAGTTCAAATGAATGAGTCAATAAAAATACGTTAAAAGTTCATATTCAAAATGTGCATACTGTGCACAATATGCATATTGTATACTGATACATTATAAACATCACCAATGAGATCTCTTTTGTTTCTCATGGAAATCAATTTGTTCTGCCTATTTTTAATGAAATAATGCAGTGTTTCATAGCTGGTAAAATAATATTTATGACTGGTAAATATTTCTCAAGTCACCTGCCATTGGCAGCTAATAGAGACTTTTGCTGAAGTCACCAGCTTCTCAGATGTTTGTTTTTTTTGCGTGTGTGGCAAAAGCCCCCAATAAACTCACATGTGTCTCTCCTAGAGTTTGCGAAAAGATCTTAGCAGTGTCTCAAAATTTGACAAGATACTGCAGTGAAGCCTGCAAAAAGTTGTCCTCTGAGTTCATCAACTCTCACCCTAAAAGTTTTGCCTGACTTGCTGATCGTCCTGACACAAACACGAAAACGCTCACAAACACTTTCCTCACAGAGGCGTTGAGCTCTCAGAGTGCCCTAGATCATTTACCTAAATTGAAAATCATTGGCTCCACCTCTTAACTGGCGAATAACACCACCAGGGTAATGTAGAGCCGGTGAGAGGATCGTTACTCTGGATCTGTGACCTTCCAACAAACGTGATGTTATAGTCAGCTTCTGGATGAAAACCCTTCATCTTCAACAGAACCAAAACACATAAATCAAATGGTCCTTCAAAGTACAGCCTTCAGTGCGAGAAGGAAATGAAATAAGACCAACCTCTTCCAATTAGTGACCTTAATGAGCCTCACCTCTAGCGATCAATGAACAGGCATGAGCTCATCTGAACACACTCGTTTATGTGGTTTCTACTCTTATTTTCTTATATAGTGAAGTTGGGAATGTACCATAATACAACAGTCTTCAAATTTCATTAAACGGTAACTTGCAGATTTTTACAAGTTGCCATGCACTTCACAGCTGTGCAGCTGAACATGAAATGTCACAGTAATATAATAAAATGCATAATTTTATATTTAAGTAATTTTTTGGTACTTTTTAATATCTGGGCTGTATTTTCTTTTATTTTGTGATTTTGTTTTCTTTCTTTCTTGTTTTTAAAGGATGTCAAGCAACCTTTCCCTGTTGGCATGTGTCTAATTAACTAGCTTCTACAACAACTGACAGCTGAACATTGTTGAACAGTCTTTGACATAAAAGCCTATTTACTGTATTTTGCTGTTCCAACTCTGCACAATTAATTGCATTTTATTATTTGCATTTAGCATTTTATTTGATTTGTTTCACAACAGACCTACTGCTGTACTTCTACTGTTAAACTACAAATTTTTTTTTTTTTAATTCTTAATCATTTGTATGCAATTTTACAATTAATCGATGTGTCTACATGGAATATTTGCATTTTAAAAACATCATCAGGACTCTAGGTAAAATGCAATAGCAAAATGTGATACATACATATGTATGCATGTAGTTATTACTGTAAAACTGCAAACAAAAACTATCACTCTTTCCTCTTTAATCACACCTGCTTTTAGTCAGCCTCTCTCTCTTTTCATTCTCTTTCCGTCCGTTCTCTATGCTTTTCTCACTTTCTGTGTACAATGCCTTCAAGAGGTTTTACTTCACCACCTCCATCTACACAAATCACTGCCAGGTGTGATGACTTTCACAGTGTTGAATAAAGACTCAAATCTAATCTCATCACGCCCCTATTTGTCCCACCAACCTGTGTCGGAGTCGAAATTCAAGCTGCTATTTAGCAATCGAGCAACAGGAAGACTGCCTGCCTTCGGAAGCAAATGAAAATATTTGTGTAAACTGCTCAGGCTGAGTGCTTTGCTCAAGGGCACGGCGATTTATCTCAATCTGACAACGAATCATTCCGCTGAAACTGTGCCACATGGCATCCGACCTGAGAGAGAAGCTTCGATTAAAATGTTCAGCACACTTGCAAATAATACCATTAGTCATAAATGAGCAATCAGTCTGCAATTGTGCAGGGACAAAATGTAATTTTAGTGTCCAGGAGGATGAATATTAAGCTTGAGGCCAATTAATATGATGACTACTCAAGACGTCTAATGCATCATCTGTCTGCTCCCCAGGTCACTACAGTTAGAGCCAGATCTAATTTCAGCATCTGTGGAATAACAGGTATTTTTCTTGCTGATATTTAATGTGAGACACTGAATTCTGAATGTCACCGATGACCTTTGGAAACAGTGTTTTTCCTCAGGTCTGATGACAATATGGTTGCGTCTCACAAGGTTACAGACCACTTGGTCAAGGATGCTACTAAATAATCAAGATTAAGTGGGAGCAAAAACAAAATTAAAAATCTGCATGAAAAACCTGTACTGATTGGCCATAAATGTACATTTTTGGAACAACGCATTCATCTCACCCCCTATATACTGTGCACAAATGCACATATAAAAAACATGCATGCACTAAATAATCACTATTTTAAGAATCTGTATGAAAAACCTGTATTTACAGGTAGAAATGTGAATATTTGGGGCAATGCACTTCACACATTCATATGCAAAGTCAAGCATAAAACATGCAGTGTGCACTAAATAGTCCATGCAGATTATGTTGGACCAAAGACAAAAATGTAAGAATCTATAGTGAAAAACTTGCATTGATGGACCACAAATGTGAATTCTGGTGATAATGCATTTGCCTCAGCCCTGTGCACTTCATTGTGCACTAAATAATCACGATTTTAAGAATCTGCATGAAAAATCTGCACTGATCGACCACAAATGTGAATTTTGGGGATGTTGCACTTCTCTCACCCCTATGCACTTCATATATGCACAGACAAATTCATGCATAAAAACATGCATTATGCACTAGAAAATCAAGATTTTAAGAATCTATGTGAAAAACCTGCATTGACAGGTACAAATGTGAATATTAGAGACGATGCACTCCTCTCATCCCTATGCACTTCATTAATACACAAAGTCATGCATGAATGTCTGCATTGTTGCACTATTAATACAGAAAATCTTTCTCTCATCTTTCTTACCAGGCAGGCCGAGGCACAGCAAGGAACTGTAGTAGATGACGGGAAACTGTCCGAGAGGGCAACCGCGAGGACTCCATGAACTGGAGTTGGTAGACAGCACGGTGAAGATGTGGCTGTGCTCCATGGCCTCTCTGCCCTCCTTCAAGCTCTGGAGAGGAGACGAACCACAGCCGGACCGCAGGACATGCAGAGGAATAGCCGGCTGACACGTGTGGGAGTCGAAGGATGACTGCGCGGCAGAGAGACACAGACAATGAGAGGCAATGAAGCCGGCGATGTGATGGGAAGAGAGGCAGGGATGTGAGGAAGAGTGTGTATGTGAGAAATAGAGAGAGGGAGAGAGAGGTGTGTATGTTGGGGGGGGGAAATGAACACAAAAAGGGGGAAAATAAGTGACGAGGGGGGAGGGGGGCATGAAGGAAAGGAATATTGGGAGAGCGAGAGGCGTTAAGTGAGGAAGAGACGATTGGTGTTGACACCGCTGAGAGGTGATTTCTGTGCTGACACACTCGTGCAACTGAAGGGCGACCCAGAAGTAAATAAGAGCTCTAGCATGACTCGACTAGCTCGCACCAGTTACACATACAGTACGTCCATGGTGCACATGGTGGACATGGTTGCTAGCTATTTAGCATTTT
>NW_015555740.1:138853-151000 GCF_001515605.1 Sinocyclocheilus anshuiensis | reverse complement strand
CTGTTAAAATGTATTGTATGGGCTTCTGTTATTTTCACTGTTCATTTTATCGTCAGTCGTATTTTATCTATCATTTAATGTTATGTTTTAATGATACAGTTCACATTTAGAGCTGCTACAGTACCGTACAGTAATCACAATCACAATAATGTTCCGATACCACTTTTCCAGATTGAGTAACATGCCGATATTTTTTTTATTTTTTTATTTTTTTGTACCGATATGAATCTGTATTTTAATTGCATTGGTAATTTTTAAAATTAATATTAGGTTGAGATAGGCAATTATTATTATTCATCTAAATTCAAATGTGTTTTTTCTTTAGCTTGCTAACACAAAATATTATTATAAATAAAAAATCTAATTTGTGCCAACTTGTGTATATACACCGATTTTGTTGGAAATATGTTGAGTTTTCAGTTTCTTTTTTTTATTTATAATTTTTTTTTTTTGTGTGTGTGTGAGTGGTTCTACAGTATACGGTTTCAGTGCATTATGTGTTTTTAGGGTTTTCTGGGCGGTTCCTTACTGTACTTTTATTTCTAGATGTGTATTTTTCACTTATTTTACTGTCCACCTAGAACAAGAGCAATCTGATCACACAACAAAGTTACTTCACACCTCTTCTCAACATGATGCTTGATTTGAGGACTCATTTATGTCTGTAGCACAAGAATGTGGTATGAGTTTATACTTGGGAGTGTAACAGCATCACTAATAAGAATATGAAATAATTATAATATGAACAAGCTAAATGTTCAACACCAACATAAAATGAATAACCTTGGTGTTGTAAAACGTAAGCTCAAAGCAATAAAACAGCACCTTAATTTCCTATCATTCTTTTTGCATGAATAATCATTTAGATACCAGTCAAACACAGCAGTGATTATATGACATTGGTGGAAAGCACATGCTCTCCATTGCTGTGGGTCACAGAGTGCATTTCTGCGGCACCTGTTTACTTTGCATACTTGATCAGTCATATGTGTGATGTGGAAGGGAAAAGGCTGATTTTCTCCATGCCGTCCTTCTCGTAAAGTCATTTTCCCACAGCCCAGTAAATGAGTGTTAAGTGATAGAGAGAATACGGCCATTTAATAAAATATAGCTCAGTGACTCGCATTGATTACTGAGAGCGACAGAATGGCAGGTCTTTCCTCAAGTTCACACACAGGCCTGAGGCTATAAAGCACACACACACCGCTCTGCACTCAATGATCTACTTTACTGATAATAATTTCTTCGTTGACTGCAGAACAGATCTTTAAAAACAATAATAACTGGTATGAATTTATTAATTTAACATTGATTTGACTATTAATGACTAGATGAGACCATATTGGATCACTCTAACAAAGCTTCACGTTTATAGCACAAGTTCATTTCAGAAAGACATAGAAAGAGATTCCAACTCTAACAGCATTATCCATCAGCTTGGTTTGAAACGACAGACTGTATTAATAACGAATCACAAGCTTTAATAGCAGCCCGGTATGCATAGCATAACTGCTAAATTAGATGTTTGATTTTGGTAAAGGGGTGAAGGAGTTCACACATACCGTTCCATTTCCCTGCCGTCTCTTTCCTTTGACGGAATTTTATATATCAACTTGTGGAAAATGGGCATCCTATGACCCCTTTAAGGCTTTACAGGCCTGCAAATTGTTGAGCTTGTTGAGCCAAAAAGTAGGTAATTTAACTACACTGCATATCTTGTTTGGTCAAACACTAAGGCAGCACCACATGTTTCCACATGTAATTACAAAATGCACAAGTTCTGAAGAAAAATCCAAGATAAAATGGTTGCATATGAACCTAACCCATTTAAATAGAAAGATAAATTAAAAACTTTTTTTGTTGTTGTTTTATCCTTGCTTTGAAATGTGGGCTGCGATCGAAAACCCTCGCTGCCTTAACAGGCAATGACTTTGCATTTGGCAGCGTTTGCGCACAAAGGCACCTAACAAAACTGATTTCGGACATGCTTCTGAGGCAGCATAACAGTTTAATGATCTAACAAAATAGAATGAGCTCTGGTGATAACTAAGCGAAAATTTTATTACTATAATACTGATTTATCGCTATAAATAAAATAATGTGAAAAGTTCAAAAAGTTGGTCAGAAACATATACATTTACACACAAACTGACCACCATACGAAATTTTTGGACGCCATCTTTATTTTATTTTAGCTCAATCATCACGGAATGGAACGCACAGGATTGTGGGATATCAAAGGCAGAGAAGGATACCCGTCAAAATAAAAGTTTAGTTTAACGTTCTACTGTCAGAATATATTACTATTTAGCAGTCTGAAGACTCAATGCTACTACTGCTAATAAATATTAATAAATCTTTATTTTTAAAGGAATAATCACATCTGTTTTCTTTTTAATTTTAACAGTAAACCTCTGTTGTGCAGCACTTTGTTTGCCAAAAAATAAAAGGGTTTAATTTTCATTTGATTAGGATAAATTAAATTAATGTTTTATGCCTTTATCTGATTACCAGAAAAATTAAGAACATTTTATAGGGCCCTATTATTGTTTAAAAAAGGACCCTATACAAAAAAAAAGAATAGGTTTAAAATACAGGCATGTGGTTCTTAATTTCTTTTTATTAATTCACCATTTGTAAACTGGTGTTTACTGTTCATTTTTTAGAAATATCAATAGCATTTGTATTAAAACTATATTCACTGAATGTAATCAAAAAAATCGAGAATCGAATCGAATCAGGACATCTGAATCGATACCCAGCCCTAGATACATCTATGCTGCCTTCAAAAATCGACCAGATGAAAGTATCTCAGGAGGCAGGAAGTGAAGCTAACTTTGGATACGAATGTGCCTTGATGCCTTCCTACCTTGAAATGTGTCCTCAGAAGGCAGCCTTCTTCAGTTTTCGGACACAGCCGTGGACTTATGCTGCATTCACGCCATGTTGTAATTACTGTAATTTCAAGATGACAACGTGACGTTCTTATAACCAGCTCAGGACCAGCTTAAACTAGCTCATGACCAACTAAGGACCAGCTTAAACCAGCTCAAACCAGCTGCCATGCGTCAAAACATACCTAACCAGCATTTGCTGTTTTTTTTTTTGTTTTGTTTTTTTCAACAGGGTTCACAACCTTGAACTTGGAACTATCGCACTATCAATGCATAGCGCCTAAAGAATCGAGAAGGGTCTGGCTGCAGCCTTGCACTTGCATTCTCAGACACTTGCGCTTTCGCTAGCGACGTCACTTGCAGTCTTTTATTTTTTTATTTTGTTCTATTTATTAATGAAAAAAATAAAGACTGCAAGTGACGTCGCTAGCGGAAGCGCAAGTGTCTGAGAGTGCAAGTCTGAGAATGCAAGTGCAAGGCTGCAGCCAGACCCTCTTGAAAGAATCTGAGGTGGTCAGGTGGTACAAGTTGTAGCTTTCAGAAAATTCCCAGTTCACAAGTTGTATTTATGAGTTCTACGAGGACATGAACGCTTTTTACAAGGTATTTCATAATCACGGTAATTACGATATGGCATGAACCCACATTTTATCCACATTATTTTTTTTTTCAACCACATTAAACTGCAAAGATCACAAAAACTAGGCCTATATCAACATGCCAAAACAGATGTCCGTTTTTAATTGTATGCATACATTTTTTTTTATCAAGCGTTCGGTCATTCCAGTAATGGTCTACATATGGTTAGATTACTAGTTGCTCATTTAAACATAATTTTGATACATCATTGAAGAACTGGCTTGAAGAAGTTAATTTATCATGGGACTAAAACACTACATTTAAGACTATTCTATTTGTTAGGCTGTTAATATATGAACTGTAAGTTGAATTCAGAACATTTCTGCATTGTTCCTTGTACATTTTTTTAAGTTCCCTGACCAATCATCTTTACAATATGGTGATTTTTTTGTAATTGTTTGTTGAATTCAAGTTCAAGTACTAGAATTTGCAAGGTTATTGGTTTGATTCCCAGGAGTTGCATGCATTGACGGAATGTAGGCTATTCCTTCAATGCAGCGTAAGTTGATTTGGATAAAAGCATTTGGCAAATGCATAGATGTGGATGTAAATAATGAAGGGGTTCGAGCTCTATTCGAGCCCCTGCTGGACTACTTGATTAAAGAAAGAAATGGATAGATAATGTGAACTCATGGAATTGATTTTTGTTTCACATTGTGAGATGACTGGGATTTTTATGAATATTTATAATGAGATATGAGCACATCGCCTGCATTTGTTGGGACTTTGTGTTCAGTCTTCTTAAATGCAATGTCATCATGACAGTGACCAGAGCTGTTGTTTCAAAAGACACATTAGGCATTTATCAGACACAGCAACTGCACATCAGTTTCTCAACATCCTCATGGTTGTGTCGGTGCATATTTAGGGATTTCCAGGGCTCTTCCTGATTCACATATCGATTTCAAAAGCAAAACACCGCATGAATATGCAGAGAGAAATTAAGAGCTCGGTTTTGTTGAGTCCATGTGACATGATCACGACGAGCTTTGCACTTCAAACACTTTCCCATCTGCTTCTCTAATTAATACCAGTCTTTCAAAAGCATCAAAAACCTCAGGAAGGCTGACAGCTTTTATTTCCCTTTATTAAAAAGGAGGAGCATCAAACCTTAATCCCTAAACCTTCAAAAGTGTTTATTAAACCATTCATCTCCTCACATCTCCCTTTATTGCTAGTTAGTGCGGTATTAATGAGTATTTAATGTATTCTGTCTCTCTCGGGATCTGTCCTGCTCGTCTCTCTCCCCGCAGCCTTGATCTGTGAGAGCTGTGACTGAATTAACACAATGTTTTAACACCTTGGACAAAAACTGCTTAATCTGAGGATGCATCTACAAAACAACAAAGTCAAGCTGACATTTATTGAACCGGAGTGGAGGCCACCAAAAACCTTCAAAGAGAGGCTAAACCGAGTGCATGTATTTGTGCATTTGACAGGCTTTTTTATTTACATTTGTTAACCCCGGGTCATTCTAAACCCTGTATTATGGGTTATTTTTTCCAAGTTTCACACTGTTTGTTAATTCTGCATATTCAGGTTTCACACTGTACCACTGAAAAGACTTTTCTGGCATTCTGCGCTGTGCTTTTTAAAAAAAGCATTCCTGAATGCTGTGTCTCGCGTTTTTAGATGCAAAGATGCATTCTGTGTGAATGGCCCCTAATACTGCATTATTTCACACTATATACCTTTGGCACTGCAATGGGTTAATGTCCCAAGGGTTAAAAATTATGACAACTGGAATTTTAAAACTGTGTAACATTGCTTTATCTGAAGTTTAAAAACACACAAACCCAGGGTTGTGTGCAGTGTGAAAGGATGACAAATTTGTGGTTACTTAGTATTTGTGAAATGTTAGTAACAGGGTTGCCAGGTTTGCGAAACAAAACAAGCCCAATTGCTGATCAAAACTAGCTATCGTGCTTTTCCCCCCGCATTCCGGGGAGCGGGGACATCGCTTTAACCCCCGGACTAAAAAACAACAAAATGTTAAAGTAGCCCAATTACACTGGAAAACCGTAGACTTGGCAACTCTAGTCAGTAAAACGTTGATGTAATGAAAATCTGTAAATCAGATCTCTGAGGCAAATATTATCTCAAAATCCACATTATCCCTTAATTACAAGCTGTATTTGCATTCATCTTTGACTAATCTCTTCTCTCACTTCTTCTATTTGCCATTGTCTTTCACATCAGATCGTCTGGTTTAATGGTGTTCAGAATGAGGCATTAAAGAGGTCAGAGCCGCAAGGTTATAGAAGCAGCTTTGTTTACTTTTCAGAGCTCTCGTCTGATTATATCTGATTTTCTAACCCTTAAGCTTGATCTCTATATAGGTTTGGATGGTCAGATTGCCTCAGAATGCAATGGCTGGATGATTTACTACTTGCAGGCATAAAAATCCCACAGACTGATATGTGAATGTGGTTCCAAAACCATCTAGAGAGCCTAAAAGTAGAGAATTGAGCTTGTTGACATGTTTGTGTCGTGTTTTGGACTCATATTTTGAAGTTCTGGTCTTATAATCGTTTGTAGTTTCTTTGTTAATTGGTTCCTTAAGCGGTAGGCTACTTTAGAAAGTAAAATGTAAAAGATGAAAAAGAAGATTTAGGGAGAATCAATAAATTATTAATAATGTATTGCTATTGTGTGAATAATATGTAATAATGTAATCAATAAAAAAGTAACTGTAGTCTGTTTACAAGTATTTTAAAATGTAATATAATCAAATTACAAGCACTTAATTTTTTTGAATCTGATTATGTAATCCAGATTACATGTAATCAGTTACTACCCAGCACTGCACCCTAGCAACCACTTACACCATAGCATCATGTTGGTGAGTTTTACATTTTTTTACAGAATCTGGTATTTGATATATTTTCTACAATATGCATTACTACAATGCACTACAAAATGTATTACTTGTTATTGACATAAAAAGTGCAAATGAAAAATTACATGAAGAGTTGGTGGAGTGTTGTTCATTTACTTTGTGTATATATATATATATATATATATATATATATATATATATTAGCATAGATGGTTGGGTCCAAATGTCATTTCCGTCATGCATAATATTATCTCAGCACAAGTACAGTACAGTACATGTGAAGGTATTAGTATTGTGTGTGTTTTATCATGCGGTTGTTGTTTACAGTTGCAGTAGACCTCTGTGTTACCCCTCATCCCTGTCTATGAAAGGAACAAGCTAAAGGTCACTGCCTCCCACATGTGAGGATGTTACAGTCAAAACAGTGCAGCTCCGTACACAGTGTTTCATGTCCCTCGGGGGGCTTTCTTTGAACTGCGGGCCCCTCTGGACACACGCGAGGCCCCAGCAATGCAATACTTTGAGGGATGAAATGATAAGGCTTGATTATAGAGTGATTATATCTGACACTTGCCAGGCATGAAAGGCGTTTTTTTTTTTTTTAAAGGATCCTTGTTTTCGAAGTCCGGTTTAACATCAAAGACAGAGCGAGGGATGGAGGAAGAAGAGGACGTGAAATTTATTAAAAGGGAAGAGAGCAGTGGCAGGTCACTTTCATTTCCTTACTGTATGTCATTTTCTGGCTCACCTCACTCTACTTTCTTATCTTCCTTAGAAGTAAATACAGCCATTACACCCAACACTAAATGCAAATATTAAAATATATAGTATAAGCAAAATAAATAAGCTGATCAATGCTTAAGTCAAGCCTACCTACAGGATAAAAAAAAAAAAACTAATAGATATCAGCTTTCTCCAGTTCCTTAATCACAGTAGATTAAAACAATTGTTTTGTATTACAAGTTTTCTGAAATGTTATGTTTAAATATGCAAATTGGGTATTATCCAATTAAATATGCACTAATTTGCATTCATTTTCAAGACAGAAATCTGAGCATTCGATAAAGCCAAAATTTCTTGTTTTATTTTGTTGATAGGTTTTGCATGAGGAAAAACTTCTTTACCTCCTTTAAAGATATGTATTGTAATTGAAATCAATAGACACAAATAAGACATTATCTAATTTAAAGTGCACTAATTTGCATAGAATTCCAGAACGGAACATTTGATAAAGCCAGGTTAAAAATTCTTGTTTCATTTTGGTGATATATTAGAGGTAAAGGTTAAAAAATATAAATGACCTGTATGTATTGTAATTGAAATTTACAATTGAAAAACAGTCCAAATGATCAAAATTGACTACTGCATGAAAAACAATGGTTTTACTTATAATGTTATGCATTAAAAGGGAGGATAAACACCCCACATGTCTTCTGTTGTTGACGTTATAGCTTGCACATCCAATCAAGCTTGGTATATTGGTGCAAAATGCATATTTTCAAATGGCTATGTTCAAATTCTTGCTATGAGCAATATTAATAGTGATGCTTAACTTGGCAAACACCACTAATGAAAGACAAATGGGCCATTTTTGCTTTTGTCTTTCCTACAAGTGTGGTGGGGTTTGTCAGACAGATTTGAAGCTCTAAACAGAGCCCTGAATGTCTCCCCCTCCAGCCTTTCCTTTGATTCATTTTCTGAATCGGGAGACACAAATGGATGTTCATTGATGGGATATCAGTCAGAAGGGTTGCCTTTCCCTTCTGTTCCCCGTGGTGAGCTCGCAGCACCTGTCTGCCAATGAATATGTGCAGCAGATGCATGGACACCTGTGAGCTCGTCTGGAGGAACGTTTATTTCTCATATGTTCACCTTTCATAGCTTGCGCTGCGTAAACATAAAACCCTGTCTGCATTTGTGATTGGAGAAATGACATACAACAAGTACTATTCTACACTGCCCAAAACTCGTGTTTGAATCATCAGTGGCAAATCCTTTAAATGAAAACGTACTTACAGACTGTGAGTCAGAACTGCCGGCATTGTAGTCTACTCTCCCAGGATCAGTAAACAGTCCTCCATAAAATGTGCTGCACACATCTGGATATTTGGGTTAAACTGTTCTGGAACAGTGTTGTAAATACAACTTAACCACTGATTTCTAGTCATGTCCTCTTTTGGAAGACCAAACAAAGTAGTTTCGCTTTCACAACGAAAAACACAGCGGCCTAGCGTGAGCGGAAGCCGCGGCTTAGTGTGAGCTGAGGCCGGGCTAGAGTGAGCTGAGGCCGGGCCTGAGTGAACAGAGGCGGCGGGGTCGAGAACGGTGCGCCCAGCGGATTCGACGAAGGAGCGGCAACCACATGTGATAAGTGTACCGTAGTGATTCGGAATAAGACAAAAACACGGTTTGGAAGATGAATTCATGATGTACTCGCTCATTATATACATTTTGCAAATTTTTAACACAGAAAAAGTTACATAGTGCTGCTTTAATGGTTCTGATTCATTAAGGTACTTTTCCCTTAAATGTTTTTCCTAAAATTTGGGCAGAAGTACGCTGTAAAAAGTTATTTTTCAAAGTTGCAAACAAAAGATTATTTGAGCATGTTTTGCAAGAAACTGCCATTTCAGTCTTTCTACTTTTTTTTTTACTTGCTGTTTCTTTGTGATTATTTCAAAGTGAAAACTGTTTCATTAATGAATAATGTCTCAGTATTAAGCTGCCAGTACTTTTTCTGTTATTTCTATTCATTTCTTACAGTGTATACACAAAAAAAAAAAAAAAAAAAACCGGCAACAGTTTGCATCAATTGTTTTGAGTTATGATAATTTCAAATGAAATTATGTTCAACCAACAAACTTCAATGAGTTAGAAGAACTTAATCATTTGTAACAAACACATAAAAAATAATGAAGTTGCTCCAACTAGTGGATTTGTGGGCCAGCAACCAATTTATATGATCTTTTTCAATTCAAATCCACAGCTATCATAGAACATGCTAAATGTGACTTATTTAACATGTTTAATGAACAAGTAACAAGAATACTAAGTCAGTGGCATTAGCGCAGTCATTGCCCATATACAGCGGAGATCAAAATTAGAGAACAATCTACAATTTCCTAAATTTCAAGTTTTCACTGCTTAGTACTACTTGATGCTGGTGCTAATTTCCTTAATTATATGACAAAACCTAATTAACTGGAAACATTCCTCTAATTTTCACTGAAATTGCAAGATGGCGGGCCGCTGATCACTGAAAGCCTGTGACAGGAGGCGGTCCAGATGAAGGCCAAAGAACTGAACAGGCTATGGATCTGTCTCGGCACGTTTAGAAGTCAAACTGACTTCTAACCTTTGCTGAGGAGCATGTTGTGTGAAGAGAGGAGAACTGGTCCAATATTCACTTTAGTGATGAGAGCAAGTTTAATTTATTTGGGTCAGATGGGAAATATTATGTTAGGCGTCAAACTGGGGAAAGACTGAACCCCGAGTGTGTAAAGAAGTCAGTGAAAGGTGGAGGAGGTAGTGTTTGGGGGATTTTTTCTGCAGCAGGAGTTGGGCCTCTTATGCTGTACAGATACATGGCAGGGTTAACGCAAATGTTTATCAGAACCTCCTTCAGCATCAGCAACATGCGGTACCTTTCCTGCAAGCATCTCACAATCAGCCTGCAATTTTCATGCAAGACAATGCTTTCGTCACACAGCAGAATGGGTAAAGCAGTTCCTTGAATCTGAAAACATTGAAATAATGAAATGGCCGGCCCAGAGTCCTGATCTAAACCCAACTGAAAATCTCTGGAAAATCCTTGGCGACAAAGTTATGGCTAAGAAACCCACTGCAGGAAGAAGAGTGGACCAAGATCACACCAGCGCAGTGTGACAAATTAATGATGTTCTGCGGTCGCAGATGTGCTGAAGTCATTCAAAGCAGGAGCCTCTACAATTCCTTCAAATTTCTGACAGCTGTAACCCTCCCACAATTTTATTTGTAATCTTCTTTCGTGCTACAGTGGTTACTGTTCTCTAATTCTGATCACTGTGTTCTCCACAAAATAAAGGTTTTTGTTGAAATGCCTTGGTTATTTAGTCAAACATGTTAGTGGATCAGTGGTATACCTACAGCTAAAATTCCTTAAGCGATGAAGATTAATATTTCAGAAAAAAAATCAAGTATTTATAGATTGTTCTCTAATGTATGACCTCAATGTAGTGTGTCTCTTCAGCACAATGGTAACCACAAAAACTTCAACATTTCAGAAGCTCTTTAAAATGTCAAAGCATTAAACACTAGCAGGTCTTTCCCTTTACTAAAAAAAAAACAAAACATAAAATAACACTTGATTTCAACATTTACTCTCCTATTCCAGTTAACAAGACAGTTTTATTGAGTTACTACAACTTACTTTTTAAAGAAATTCAAATAATGCATAGATTTGATCTCAGAAATATTTGATGAGAAGTATTTGGGTTCATACTGAGATCTCTGACATTTGATGGCAGACTTTGTCATGGCAAATCTGAGCACATTCTGAGATTTCTTCTCTGTGAGAGGCACGTCAGATTTTTTGATGTCCGTGTGGAGAAAATAAATGAAAGGAAAAACTTCTAGAGCAAAAGCCTCTGAAAATGTGAGTGGTTGCTGTTGTTTGTGCAAGGTTCAGAAAGGGGTTTTTTTCACAGTGATGAAAGTGATCGTTCACAGCGATCTTTTTCACATAGAAGAACCATTCTTGGTTCCCCTGAGAACCTTTCATTTAACAGTTCTTGAAAGAACCATTTTTTATTATCCTGAACAGCGTTTTAATAATCGAATAATCTTTTCAACTATAAAAACAATCTTTAACCATCAATATGGATAAAGAAGCTTTATTTTTAAAAGTATAGATGTTAAATGTGTTTCAAAAAGGTATCTGCTATAGGGAAGACATTAGAAGTCTTTGTTGTCCTCCCTTGGGATACAGTGCCTCTTAAGTGTCGTTAGGGCATTCAACGTTCCTGTTTATCTGCTTTAACGCCACCTGCACTCCATCTTCAGCTCGTGCGGCATCAGTCGCAGTGAGTCTGGTTCACTGGGTTCATGCGGTTCAGCAATGGCACAGTAATCTCTCTCACCTCACGCCTTTCTACACCTCTCTGCCTGACACAGTTTGATTCATTAGTATTGCAAGCAGCAGAGTGGTGGCCACCATTCCCCTTATGGCTCAAACACACACACAGTCTCTCCCCGCCATTTCTCTTTTACTCCTTCCATCATAATGGTTTTATGGGGCACCAAAACGCCAGAGCAATAATGAAAAAGAACAGTGATAATAATAAAGACGATACTTCATTTTTTGATCATTCTCATAGTTTGGGATTTAAAGACAGTCTTTTAGTCAGCAGGTTAAATTCAAAGCTGATGATGTGAAGCTCATTATATAGTCCATACTAATACAGTTATACTACAGAGCCAGTATTGAAATTGTAATCACTTATTTTGCAACATTACATACATTCTTGGCAGTCAGTTAATTGAAATAAAACTGAAGTCGCAATATGGCCTATTGTGATTTTTAAACCACAACAGACTGTGGTTGATTATTTAATTTTATTAAATATACTGTCTGCGTGCACTGCATGCTTCAAAGCAAAGGAAAGACATTCTTGTTTGTTTGTAGTCTTCTATACATACTTTGGGCTCATCATGCTATTTTAAAGAAAGTAAGTATTTGGAAGTCTTGAGTTTGGTTCTTTTAAAGGGGTCATATGATGCGATTTCAAGTTTTCCTTT
>NW_015555740.1:127777-138840 GCF_001515605.1 Sinocyclocheilus anshuiensis | reverse complement strand
GCGTCGTGTGTGTGTGTGTGTGAGGGGAACAGGGTCACATCACAGGAGAGTGAACTGCCTGTCAGAAATCATAGCACATCAGCTGTCTTAACCGCGGCTTGTGTACTGCATCATCACTGTGTCTGTCACGCGACTCTGTTGCCCTTTCGGGCTTGAACTGATGGTAAAACTAACGACATTATTAACTGTCTTGATATTTACTTTGAAAGCTTGAAGCTCGCGATTATGGTAATGGGCGTTACATTTCCGACGCGTGCTTGTGGTGTTCGGCCAATCACAATGCACTGGGTCAGCTGGCCAATCAGAGCAGACTGCGCTTGTCAAAGGAGGGGGCTTTGTTGAAAACGATGTGTTTGAGAGAGGCGGGGCATAGAGGACCTACAATAATGTACAGTATTTGAAAAATAATGTGTTTTTTGAACATTAAAGCATGTCAACATATTCTGTTACACCAAATACACAAAATAATGCTCTTTAAAATAGCATCATATGACCCCTTTAAAGAGATCAAGTCTTGACACTCTTCAGAGTAACTATTGGCAGATGAATTTGAGCAAAACCTGGTTTAATTTGGCATTGCTAAACGAAAAGGCAGTGCTTTGCAAATGTGTAATTTGCACAAACCCTGTTTAATATAAGAGTGTTTCTTTGTTTTTGTTATTTACTATTACAGTATTTATTAATTTAGAATCAGCTCTTTTTTCAGTTTTAATTTGAGTTTTAGTAATTTTGTTATGTGCTTTTGTCATTTCATTTAGATTATTAGTTCAATATTTCAGTAATTAATAATTATTTCAGTTTTAGTGATTTTATTACTTTAACTTATTGAATGAGTGATTTCATTCAAATTAAAACATTAAAACACAATTTATTTTATTAGCTGTCATGGCAACATTTCTAATTTTGTTTGTTTTAGTTTTTCATCTAATTTTTATTGAAAAAAATTTACTTAATTTTATTTCAGCTTCATTTCAATTACCAAAAAATATTTTAAATAATGTATTCTCTATCATAATTTAAGTTACCAATAATAACACTGTAGCAACAGCAAGATGAGACATAACATTTTTAGCAGTGCAATTTAAATCAAATTTGTCCTCTATATATATATATATATATATATATACATTAGTGGGTTATTAGTATGGTAACCATCTGTTTCCATTCTGTGTGCAACAGACGGACTTGCTTTTTAAAGTAGCTTACTACACCCTCTATTGGTTCTTGTACAGATTGCAGGCACACAGCTGTAGAATATATATATATATATTTTAATATAGAATGTAAAAAACATTATTTTAGATACTACATTGCTGACAAATTATTCTCACTGGTCATAGGATTACAGGCGCAAATGATGTACACATTAGATTAAAGTTTGCATATGAATCCTCACTGAAATGGTTCTAGGAACAACTTACATCACTATATTTAGTTTGATTTCTTCAAACCATCTAGCAAGCTTCATTTAATGATAATAACAGTTGTTAACCCTGAAACCCTTCATTTAAGTGAGGCTAATTATCAAATGTTGAGGCTAAGAGGTGATTACAGTAGAATTAGTTACCATAGCAATATAATGTTACATTAGTGCTTGTAAATGTTAAAAAATGTAACATTTATTAACATTTATTGACCTTAACATCAGACTGACATCAAAACTATGTTAGTTTACGTATTTGCTTCAAAAGCTCATATTTAAGATACATTAAAATGTTAAGACTCAAGACAATATCTCTGACATAACTGCGATCTACATTTACAGGCATGAGTTCTGACAGAAGTTGAATGTAAAGCTTTAAAACAGTTATTAAATATTCTATTTCATACAATATTTGTATTCATAAATATTTCATAAAATGTAAACACTTACCATATAGTCTTACTACATGTGTTGTAATAGAAACCTGTGTTGGAATTTAATGTCGTAAATTTGTGAAATAGTATAGTGTGAAATGATATTCAGACACATTCCTTTGTCTTATACCCATTAGATCCCATTAAAATCAAAGACCAAGGGGGACATGTTTGAATCCAGATCACAGGCGCCTGTAGAAAGACAAGACGTTGTTGCAGTTTGGGCAGCGATGCTCAACATCTTTACATGAATCCATCCAGAAAGGCGCTAGACAACAGGGCCAGCACCTGCAAAACAGACATGAGAATCAGTCGATCACTGTCTGTCCTGTTGACTTTCACTAACTGCTTCCATTCCTCTATAACTCTGTGTTCTTAGTGTCTGCTTGCAGTATTGCAAGACAAAAGGATATGATTTACATAACTTTTTATGTACATTTACATGTCCCATTGAAACTCTCAACAAGCCTACACTGCAAAACAAAAAAACAAAACAAAAAATGGCGTAGAAGCAATTTTAACAAAAATTACTAGTAAAATTTACAATAAATTAACAAAGAAGCGGCAAGTAACAAATTGAAATAAACGTGAAATTCTGAAGTGGAAATACTTAACATTTTATTGTGTAAAGGTACTTCAATAATCTTTGTTTTATTTAACCTTAAAAAAATCAGTTTTCAGACAATCAGACAAATGGTAAATTTACACTGCAAAGGTGGCACAGAAGCGCTTCTGAAGTGGCATTTAGGTGTCTTTACACATGTAACGAAGAGTCAGAGGAGTGCGGATCCATTTGCAGCTTTATTGAGAATCAAAGGCAGAGTAAACAGGCAGTAATCAGACAACAGCGTCACGAACAGCAGGGATAATCCAGGAGAATAATCAGTAGCAGAGCGAGGGTCGGGGCAGGTGGCAGAGAATCACACTAGTAAGAACAGTCCGAGGTAATACACAAGAGATGACAAGACAGGGGATAAACGCTCAGAAATGTAGCCGGGGCAATACAAGACTTCGCAGACACTGAGAGTCTGGGAGCTGCTTAAATAGGGAAACTAAGGGGAAACACCTGTGCCAGTAATCAGTCCCAGGTACGGGGTGTATGGGAAATGTAGTCCACGGACGTTAGTACTCGGGAGAGGGTGCCCTCCGGAGGCCGTCGGAGAGAGCCACAGAGGCCTGATTCGTGACAGATGGTATATGCTTCAGGTTTTTTTTACTTTATTTCCTAAAAATTGTATTTAGCTGTGCAATTTTATATCAAACTGCACTACCTATGATCCTGAAGAGAAATGCACTGATTAGAAGACAGAAGCAAACAAATCATGCCAATGACGCACTGCAATCAAGTAATCGGTGTTATTTTACTATTATTCATATAATAATTTGAATGACCGTTTATTTTATTATAATTCCAGTTTTAATTTAAATTTTAAAGTTTTAGTAATTTTGTTGTGTCTTTGTGATCTTTTAAAATTATTTTTTGAGTATGTTTTTAGCATTACTTGTAGCGTCCTCACCATCTCCTCCGTGAGCGAGGTGAGTCGTTGCAGCTGCTGTTGATGAGACGCTAACATGGAGGCCTGGGCAGAAACCTCGGTGGTGAGCTGATAGATCGCTGCTGGTTCCGTGTGTGGCGAAGTCTTCTGTAACGAAGAGTCAGAGGCGTGCGGATCCATTTGCAGCTTTATTGAGAATCAAAGGCAGAGTAAACAGGCAGTAATCAGACAACAGCGTCACGAACAGCAGGGATAATCCAGGAGAATAAACAGTTGCAGAGCGAGGGTCGGGGCAGGCAGCAGAGAATCACACTAGTAAGAACAGTCCGAGGTAATACACAAGAGATAACAAGACAGGGGATAAACGCTCAGAAATGTAGCCGGGGCAATACAAGACTTCGCAGACACTGAGAGTCTGGGAGCTGCTTAAATAGGGAAGCTAAGGGGAAACACCTGTGCCAGTAATCAGTCCCAGGTACAGGGTGTATGGGAAATGTAGTCCATGGACGTTAGTACTCGGGAGAGGGTGCCCTCCGGAGGTCGTCGGAGAGAGCCACAGAGGCCTGATTCGTGACAACACAGACTGTTTAATGCTTCTTAGAAGTGGCATAAATGCATTTACACAGCAGTCACAACTTTATACTTTGATACTAAGGGTTAAGGCAAGTCAGAGCTGGCATAATTTAGTCTAGCTTTTATACAACATTGAATCTTTACACTAGATTTGAACTTGGCTATGTGTAAAGACACCTAAGACTCTTAAAAACAAAGGTTCCAACTTCCAAAAAGGTGTTTTCGCAGTGATGCCATATAAAGAACCATTTTTGGTTCCCGAAAGAACCTTTCAGTGAACAGCTCTTAAAAGAACCCTCTTTTTTTTCTTACGAAGAAAAATGTAAAGAACTTTTTTTTTTCCACTATAAAGAACTTTTTGTGCAATGAAATGATTCCATGGATGTTAAAGGTTCTTCATGGTGCAATTGATGCCAATAAAGAACTTCTATTTTTAAGAGTGTGTAGTAAGTTCTATTAAATTATCAAGGTGTAAAGAGGAATTTTACCCGATGAGGGCAAGGCAGCCACAGGCCAGCCAGGCCATGAGTCCAGAGTAGTGGTCTGTTATAGTGATCACCTGGTGCTTACAGTGAGGGCACATGGTTTGAGCGGGTAAATCACGCAGGCTGGGAAGCATCACTGTGGTTGTTACGGCTGTAATGCACATAAACACAATACATGATCCAGATAAAAAGAAAAGCTGCTGAACTAGTTCTACCATTGTGTAGCATGATTTATCCTTCTCATTTTGGCTGCTAGTAGAAATTGTACTGACAATTGAGCAAATAGCTTTGTCAGTTTTTCTTTCTTTATATGTCATTATTTGAACATCAGGCAGAGGAATGGCTTTTGGAAGTTTAAGATATTGAATACCTCATACAACGAATTGAGTGTAGTATTAGTATTAAAGGGTTAGTTCACCCCAAAATGAACATTCTGGCATCATTTACTTGTTGTTCTATATATATAGAAAGATTAACCAATGTTATATGGGTTAAGAACAACACAAGAGTGAGCAAATTATACCAGACATTTCATTTTTAGTTGTTTTTGAAGCTTGCCTATACTGAGTGTCTGAGCTCAATAGTTGAAAACTGTAACTTACTGGTAGTTTTATGATACATCCCAGGGTTTGGAGCTATAGAGAAAGATTTCAAAAGGATGTTACTGCACTGATATCAGTTACTGACAATAGATAGTAATTTGGGGTATTATCTACTGAAATAACTGTTTGAGATTGATAGTTATAAACTGTAACTTACTGTTAGCTTGAGGATACATCCCAGGGTGTGGACCTTTAGAAAAACATTGTAAAAGATTGTCATTGCACTGATACCAGTGATTGACTATAAATAAAGTAGTAAGTATTCATTAGGAGCTTTTCTACTGTTTGAAACGGCAACTTACTGTTAACCTGAGGATATATCCCTTGATTTGGAGCTTTAGAAAAAGATTTTGAAACAGTAAAAGCTGTCAATGACAGTACATAAAGTTTGTTTTCCTTCATTTTATCATAAACATGATTACAACAATAAACCTCATTTGTCAACATGCACTTATATATCATCTGGTCAAAATGTTATTTTAAATTACAGGGTAATTTGTGAAAAGACATGATTATAATAATCATAGAAAACAATGAAGCCATATATATTGTTCTCACTAGACATATATTACCCATCAACAAGGGTGGGAGTAGAAACAAGAAAAAGATGCCTTGCATATTCAGATCCTAAAAGCTATTTCCTCAACAAGTGCCAACATTTCAAATGTTACAAAGTTGTTTTTAGACTTAGCGTGAACTAGTCTTTAACACCAGTAGAGCATGAAGGTTCACATTTGTGTGTGTCTGATATGATCAAGCGATGGCTCAAGTGCTTGCTTTTTAGAATGTAATGGCCACGCCTTCTCATGAATAATAATGAGTTACCACAGTATGTGTGTTTAAATCCAGTTCAGATCTATTATGTATTCAATTGGCTTTTATTCACAGACACTACAGATTATTTTCTTCTCAATAAGGGGACATGGTTTTCAATAATTCAATATTTGTTAAAAACATAGCATGCCGAGACATTTATAAGCAATTTCTTGTAAACTGGTAATTTTTTGACCAGGAACACCACAAGTGTATCAAGGTGGGGGTGAAAAATCTCAAAAAGGTACACAAATTATAGTTTTTGGGGAGAAGTTGTTACATCCTCTCAGTGGTGGACAGTAACGGAGTAGTTTTACTTCGTTACTGTACTTAAGTACATTTTTCAAGTATCTGTACTTTACTGGAGTAGTTTTATTTTGAGTAACGTTTACTTTTACTTCACTACATTCCAAAGCATAAGATCGTACTTTTTACTTCACTACATTTCATAAAACATATCGTTACTCTTTATAATAAACCATGTGCTCCGAGACGCAGAAGCGGTGTCTGATTCAAGAACGAACTGATTCTTTTCAATTAACCTTTTAAATCGGTTCGCAAATCGCACCAAACGATTCATTCACGAAGTAGAATGAACCGATTGCAGCTGTTCTCGAGTCTACAACTCACTGATTCAAATGAACCGTTTAGTGCGAGTCTCCAGTGAACTGAATTCACAAGTAAGAACCGGGAGATCTTGTGAGCGTGCGCGCGTCTGATGCTGTTAAAAGTAAGTTACTAATGTCGAGTTTTAGGATTAATTATTGTAACTGAAAATCATATTTAGGTCAAAACTGTCAGTTGTTTGTGATCTAAATCTGCTGTAAAGGGTGATCTATTTAAGCCCACTGAAATGCTTGAATGCAGACACATAAACATCAGTGGCTCTATGTTTTAGGTAAAAAAAAAAACGAAACATTAAAATATCGCTAAGTAAAATAGCTAATGCACGTTCATATTCCCCGCTGTTGTACTTTTACTCAAGTACTTGATTTGTGTACTTCGTCCATCACTGCATCCTCTTATTAAAATCGTCTCTGGGTCAGAGTGACTGCAGTACAACATGAGGGGTTAAGAAATGTACCAAGTTTATCCAAAGAAACATACCTCCCTGAAAGTTTGGATTAACTCCCAGCTCTGGGTACGAGGTGTATCCCATATAAATATTGGGATATGGAGATGAATTGTATCCTGGGTTGTGGGTCATTTCTTTTCCTACGTAATCTGCTGGATGGCCTGGGTACGGTGGAGCAGATTCAAGAGCTTCAATGGTTTTCAAAGCCTCTATATCCTCCATATCCTCCAGATATTCCACCGTTTCCAACTCATCCAAATCAGCTTCTCCGGCCTTATCCATATTCTTAGTTCAG
Source organism: Sinocyclocheilus anshuiensis (assembly GCF_001515605.1). Taxonomy (NCBI): domain Eukaryota; kingdom Metazoa; phylum Chordata; class Actinopteri; order Cypriniformes; family Cyprinidae; genus Sinocyclocheilus; species Sinocyclocheilus anshuiensis. The sequence goes on along the minus strand of NW_015555740.1, from coordinate 131,644 downwards.
TTAGTTCTTAACAGAAGAACACAGAAAATGAGGCTCACTGGCGCTTTAGGCGTGTGGACTACTTGAGTCCCAATGCAAATGTCAGCAAAACAAATGTTGACAAGACTTATTCAAATCTCTACAGTCCATCCAAATTTCGTTCCGACATGGAAATGCTCTGTTTGTGAAGCATTTTGCACTGATTTTCCTTTTGGTCATGGAAACAGACCTTGATTTTCCACCGCATCATCAAGACCAGAAACTGAAGACATATGATGTAGCTTGTAAAAACCAAGCTGTAGAGCTTCTCTCTTCCGTTTGAAAATCAAATGGACTTATTTCTGAACGCAGAATTTTCACCTTGTTTACATTTACAATTATGAAATGTTGTTGAGTCCCTAATAACAAAACTTTTATATGTATAATTATTCATACATGTGAGAAGCTGCTGAGAATTGAACAAATAGTTGTAACCCGACTTTGTTTGTGGCAGTTTTTCTGGTGATTAATCGATAATATACTTACAAATGCTATGAAATGCATCATATTTTGTGGAAAAAGTGTGATGCCCTAGAGGGATTTCTGAAATCAGCACCCCAAAATTAGTAAGAAACAAGTATTGGATTTTATTCAGCAAATATGATGCAGGGCAATGTTATAGACTAATAAGCCTAGAAAAGAAATGAGACTTACACCAGATATTTTTGTGTTGTAAACTAGTGACTACAGTAAACTACTTCATGAAAAAAAGTCAGTGCAATAACTGATTTCCATTTAGTGGCAGACAGGAAAGCTACAAAATTACTTGTATGTTTTTTATGGATTACCAATTCAAGAACAGTGTTGCCTTACAGACTTTGATTCTCATGCAGGTCATGGATCAACTTTCATTAGTCTTCAGTAGCATGACTCTTTTGTCATTCACACAAACAATAAGCAAACAAAGACAGAAAATGGAGCTCTCAGCCACAAGTGCTGAATGCATTTTCAATTTTAATGTAACATTGTGTATAATTATATAAGGAGTAACTGACAATGCACCATTGAATCATTGAAATGAACATAGACTAACTGTCATATCTGTTAACTCTTGGTCATTAGATTATATCGAATTGCCTTGGCTCAAAACCGCCAAAGGTTTCACAGATATCTGGATCTTCATCTTTATCTCTTTCTCTCCCTGATTAAATCTGCTTCCAGATCACCTTACCTACAGGAACGCGAGGTCAGTGAGATTTGAGGTTGATGTTGTATTTCCTTGGAGACCAGATGAAACTGAGTTCAGGAATAGAATAAATGGGTGTGTATGAGTTCTAGAGGATGGTGAAGAAAGGAAGCAAAAAGGGAGGAGATTTAAAACAGAATTCAAACCAAATATGCTTCCGATGATGATTATTATTTGGTGGCTGAATAGACTAATTCATCAGTCAGACTTCATTTAGGTTGACAGTGTTGAAATGCATATAGTAGTGAACTTTATCCAGAAGGACTCTATCACACATTACTTCTTATTGTGTGTCATCTACTTTTTGGCTTGTTTGTTGTTTATTTTGTCTTAAAAGTGCTTCTTCTATACTGCACACCGCTGACTTTTGTTAAATTGGCTATAAATGATCTTCTTATGTTCTGAGGTTATGTTTTCATGCTTATATGCATCAGTTTGGTTTTCTTGAGCCTTGTCGTGCCATTAGATTTGCTGCATGCAAGAGTTGTTTGAATATCTTTGCATTCACAAACTGGTTGATGACAGAATTAGTGAAAGAAGTGAATGTAGTGATCAGTGATCTTACAAACATATACTGTATTTCGAATCTTTTTTATAGCCTTCGTATGTATTATTATTACCATTTTCACACTTATGTGCCTGTGTGTCTAGATAGATAGAGAAGTAGTCGCACTACTACTCAATGCGTTACTTTTAAAATTAATTAAATGTTTAACATCATTACATTTCTTTAAGGCAGTTACGGCACATTCATTCAGCCATTTTAAACACTGGAATACTGCTCTTACGAAAATTAACCAGTTAAAAATTGCAGTTGTAGTTAAATCATAGTAACCACACATTAACCTGGGTTTTGCTATACTAATCATAGCTTAACCATGGCATTTGTAGTAAAATTGTGGTTATACAAATGGTAATCCACACAAAAAAAACATGGCTACTACACTTTTATCATAGTAAAACCATGGTTAATTTTCATAAGGGTGTTTATCTGTCAACTTCATTTACAACTGTAAATTCAACAGGTATGAGATATGATCAGTAAGAGAAAAATACTGTTAATGAGAAGACAAGAGCTGTACTGCGGCAGGTTAGTGGGGAAATATATTTATTTATTATTCAGAATGCACATTTGGAAGGGAAATATATTTATAGGAACATTTCAGCAGGTTGACGATAATTCATGTTAATGCAGAGAATATGATTAATTGTTTCAAAAAAAATTTGCCAGCCCTAAAACATACAAAGGGAGTTCTATTTTACATTCAATTCTGTATTGATAATGCCACTGTGGATAAATGCATATAGATTTTTCCCAACCAGAAGCCCTGGATGAACAGTCAGGTCCGCACACTTCTCAGAGACCGAGATGCTGCCTTCAGGACAGGTAACAATACTCTATACAGTGCTGCGAGAGCAAAGCTGTGGAGAAGGATCAAAGAGGCTAAGGAGGTCTACAAGAAGAAGACAGAAGATCATCTCTCCGGAAAAGACTCAAGGTGGATGTGTCAGGGCATATAGACCGTCACCAATTTCAGGGGCTGTGCTACTACTGCAGGGACTAATCACTCTGCCCAACTGGCAGAGGAGCTGAACTGCTTCTTTGCATGTTTCGAGGCAACCTAGCAAAATACAGTCTCGTCATTTCGGCCTATACCAGCAGGTAACACCCACGCACTCACTTTACAGGAGCATGAGATGAGAAGGGTGCTCAGGTCAGTGAACTTGAGAAAAGCAACCGGCCCTGACGGGGTACCTGGGAAGGTACTCAGGTTATATATATATAGAAGGTTTGCTCCAATATCTTCAATCAGTCCCTGAAACAAGCCATCATACCATGCTTCCTGAAGTCAGCTACCATCATACCAATCCCCAAAACAACCTTGTCGAGCAGTCGTAATGACTACCACCCAGCTGTGGCACTGGTAATCATGAAATGCTTCGAGAGGCTATAGCTCTAGCTCTACACACTGTTCTGAGTCATCTGGAAAAAACAGGGAAGCTATGTCAGGATCAGTGTTGGGCAGTAACTAGTTACTAGTAACTTAGTTACTGTAATAATATTACTTTTTGCAGTAACTAGTAGTGTAACTAATTACTAATAAGATTTCAGTAATAATATTACAGTTACCATCCATAAAACAGCTTAGTTACTTAGTTACTTAAGACGCCTCAACCCCGCTGATTTAAAATCCAACAATCAAATAATTCCTAGACTTATTTTCATAATTTTCACGACTCACACATGCACATGGTGTCCCCAGTGCAGCAGGCAAGCTTGGAATATGGAAAAGCTTAATTATTATTATTATTTTATTTTTTTTTTTTATTAAAGTTTCCTACAAACTTATGTGATTTGATAAAATACATAATAAAATATAATCGCATATGCGTAACGGAGAAATTACAATTAGCCTCAAGCTACACATGACAATTAATGAGATTAATACAACACTTCTACTTGAATGTCACTATCAATCACTAGAATTTTATGTGGAAGATACACAGTTACAACTTCTGTGGGGCATGAAGAAAAAAGTAATGTAACTAGTAGTGTAACTGATTACTGTTGCCAGAAAGCAATAAGTAACAATATTACTTTTGAAATGAGTAACTAGTAATGAGTAATATATTACATTCTTTGAGTAACTAGCCCAACACTG
>NW_015555740.1:120268-126879 GCF_001515605.1 Sinocyclocheilus anshuiensis | reverse complement strand
AGTGAACACAATGGCCAATCAGCTGTGTTTAAGAATCCGCTCAGCAGTGCTCAAATGCTAGCGGGAAATTGACAGTTTTAAAATTTCAATACTGACTGGTACTGAAGTCGGTACTTTTGGCATCTCTAAGACAGACTAAAAATTGTCATTATTAACTGAAATCCGCACGAGTCCGTTCAAATATATCGCTTTAAAATGCAACACATCAGTGACATCATTAACAAACAGCAGGGATGGGAAATGTAACTGTTCTAGTATTAGTATTTTGTATTATTTAAGTATTTGGAAATCAAAAGTGGAATTCTGTTGCCAAATGCTGGGATCATTTCAGTAATAAACATCAAAGATGAAAAAAAATATGTGGTAACATATTACATTAATTTTTTTTTTTTTTTTTAATTGAAGTTTCCTACAAACTTATGTGATTTGATAAAATACATAATAAAATATAATCGCATATGGGTAACGGAGAAATTACAATTAGCCTCAAGCTACACATGACAATTAATGAGATTAATACAACACTTCTACTTGAATGTCACTATCAATCACTAGAATTTTATGTGGAAGATACACAGTTACAACTTCTGTGGGGCGTGAAGAAAAAAGTAATGTAACTAGTAGTGTAACTAATTACTGTTGCCAGAAAGCAATAAGTAACAATATTACTTTTGAAATGAGTAACTAGTAATGAGTAATATATTACATTCTTTGAGTAACTAGCCCAACACTGGTCAGGATGCTGTTCATTGATTATAGTTCAGCATTTAATACCATTATTACTTCAGTCCCAATTCTCTGTAATTGAGCTCATCCATGGCTTGCTCTGTCTGATGATCTGACCGGTGTGAGAGACAGCTGGAACAAACAACCGCTTCCTGATAATCCAGAGAGGTTTGATGAGTGTTTCTGTGTTCTGGGTTCAGAGGGTTTTAACTCAGGAACACACTGCTGGGATGTGGAGGTTAAAGGGAATTCATACTGGATTCTTGGAATAACTACAGCATCAAACCACAGAAAGGGATGCGTTTTCTTTGACACTGATGTCTGGTGTGTGTGGTATGGATTGTATGAACTATCTGCCGTTCCTGTTAAACGGAAGCTTGTGCGTGTGAGAGTTCATCTGGACTATGACAGAGGAATGGTGTCATTCTCTGATCCTGTAACTAACACACATCTACACACATTCACAATCACCTTCCCTGACACTGTCTTTCCTTTCTTTGAAACTGCTTCCTCTCTGAGGATCTTACCATTCAGGATTTAGTAAGTGCTACACCTGGATCTTCTGCTTTAATCTGTTCCAGTCGTCATGTTTCTAATATTTAATCCATATCATAAGATTAAGAGTGTTGTTAATCTGAATATCAGCACTACAGTCTTTCAGCACTACAGACACACTGACAGAGACATATTGCTGAATGTCTGGCGGGAGTGAATGCTGGTGCGAACTGCTGCCGCTGCTGTTTAAGGGCATTTTGATTGTTTGATGGTTTTATCATTGCTGTATATGACAGCAACACAATGATTTCTCGGAGCTTAATCAAACTGTTCTTCCTGGGTTTGTTTATACCTCCCAACCTTGAGCCTGTGGTCGAGTAGGGGGCTTGTGATACTCTGTAATGGGAAGTGGAACATTTCTCCTATAACGGTGTCTCTACATGAATCATTTGAGTCCACTGTCTTACAAATTAATGGGCTGACAGATAGATAGATAGATAGATAGATAGATAGATCACATATTCAGCTTTCCCTGAACAAACTCCTAATTTGCTGTTTATTAATAGTAAGGTAGTTGTTAAGTTTAGGTAAGGGGTAGATTAAGGGATCTAAAATATGGTCATGCAGAATAAGGCATTATGTGCTTTATAAACAGCCAATATAATATGCATGCTAATAAGCAACTGGTTAATAGTGAGAACTGGTCCTTAAAATAAAATGTTACTGTGGTAACTAACTGAGTAATTGACAATTCTAATTCTTTATCTTCCCATAAATTGCCAATACAAAACAACAGACTAGAATATATTTTCCAATTACAAAATCTTTTGATGGCCACTAGATGTCACTGTTAGATAATAACTGTAAGCCTCCAAGGTTTACTTTTATTATCCATGCAGATTACAAGGTTTCCTTGAAATACTAAATTAAATTAAATTAAAGCACACAGGAAAGCCACAGAATTATTATAATAATTTAATATTGATAAAAATTTGGTTATAATGCATCACACTTCTTACAAGCGAAACAAATATAAAACGAAATTGCATGTTCGAGTTCATGGAAAGATAGTAATGTTTACATAAAACACATTTTTTCTGCTTACATTTATATAGGCTCCATCACAGTGTAAATAGTAAGTGCGGTAAACAGACATGTATTTTGACTTACTGTTGTTTGTTAACACGTTTGATTGCTTGAATACATTTTGGAGGGGAAAGACAGTGGCATATGATCTTTCAGTTCTTGTTGAGATGGAAACTCAACAGTTCATTGTTTTTCACATCAGACCATTCAGTCCAGGATCAAATCGTTTTAAGTGGGCCCTGCACCTCTTGTTGCAGTCAGTAATTTAGTTATTTTTTGTGCTTCTCTAATGCGCTATTGTAAACCCTTCCGGCCCTGAATTTACAGCTGTCATTTTCCATAACAATTTAATCACCTATATGTAGACCTTAAGGCACTGGCCAAATAGTTCAGACAAAGTATAATAGGATTATTTCCTATGAGGGGAAAATTGTTTCCAGGAAGTGCCATGGCTCTCACTGGACATGCTTATTGATTTATGACCTCCTGGTATTTGCCACTTTAATATTAATGGGCACAAGTTCTGCTTGGAAAATAGATAAGTTTTCTCAGAACAATTTGCATAAACGGTTTTTAAACCACTTTGATCATTTACTTTGATTAGTGGAGTCAAAGGTGCATGTATCACACTATATACAATAGACAAAAACCTGAGACACATACAAATACGGTCTTCTGACCTTTAGGTAAAGTTCACGGTGAATTCTCCAGCATGAGCATGAATGCCAAATGTGATTTTGGGAAAGGCCAGTTGTTAGACGGCTCAACTGGTTTTCCGATTCAATCCATTCAGGCAGACTCAATTTGCTAACAGCTTCCCAAAATAACCTACAATCCCATTTCTATTCAAATGAAATGAAGGGACGGTAAAATAGCGTATTTGTTGAATGGTTCTTTAAAATGACTTAACACCTCGCTAAATTAGCCAATTTAAATACAACTGGACTTAAAGGAGACTGGACAATGCTGTTTTCACTCACATATCTGCCTTTGTGTGCAACAGGGTTCTGGTGACAAAACGCAGTTTTCTCTTGAAGGGCGTTTCCTCGTCCACTTTAAAGAGAGTTAAAATTCACCAGCCTTACTGCATCTGTAAGCTTCAGATTTTTCTTCTTTTCTTTATGTAAAAATTCTCTTAAAAATCAAGCATGACAAGTAAAACAAGCCTCTTCCGTTTGCATTAACTCACAATTCTTAAAAATGCTTAAAGGAATAGTTCACCCAAACATTAAAAAATTGGTGAAATTTACTCACCTCAGGCCATCCAAGATGTAGATGAGTGTGTTTCTTCATCAGATTTGGAGAAATGTAGCATTCCATCGCTTGCTCACCAATGGATCCTCTGCAGTGAATGGGTGCTGTCAGAATGAGAGTCCAAACAAGAATGCTCCTGTGTGTTATTAGTTAGCAGGCTTGTGAAGGTTATGTGAAAATGAACATATGAATCATGTGCACGAATAGAATCACTAATTTGGTCACTTAAAATAATTTATTTCATTACATTAAGTGTATGGGAACAAAGAATTATTGTACTTAAAACCGAAAGGAAAAAAATATGTTGATGAATCTTTACTGATCTGTGGAACTGATGTAAATTGTGTCAATTTAAAGCACTTTTTGCAGTGCATGCTGGGCATTGTCCTCTGCTTTGGCATTGACAGTTTGCATATGGCAGGTTTGGACATATAAAAAAGGACAAGTGACACTTGTGACCTCCTGCACCCTGAGAGAGGGACTGTCAGTAAACAACATGAACATACGGGTAGAGATGGCAAAATTGAGAGAAAGGGGGGCATGTTGACAAAGAGATAGAGGGTGGAATGACACGGTGTTAAAACTTACAAACTGGTTTGTCAAGGCTGTGGGTTTTTTTTTTTACTTTGACAATCCACCAAAGCTAGTGGCAAATGAGTGACTGAACTCAAAACAAACACTAGAATGCATGTGACCAGGAAAAAAACAAAAAAACAACTAACCTCCAGAACCTGTTGATGATACATGAACAATAAACAGTGATTTTGAGGATCATTGTTTGGCATTATGAAACATTTTAAGAGAAGGGAAAAAAAAGAGCAAAATGTGCACTTGTAAAGACGGTATGATCTATAGATTTGCATGCCTTCAGTAGTGTTATAGAGTCCAAAGTGCAACAGTAATTATTTAATAGAAATGTCTTGCAGTCGTTGAACCTTCTTACAGGTTTTTAATTTTTTATTCTGAAACACTTCAGCATAGTATTTCAGAAAAGCAGTGAAAGGGATCTGGTCTGTGTGCTTTTTAGAAACACACAATGAATCAATTGGAATCTATTTCTTTAGTCTGAGAAGGTACATCTGCTGAGCCATTCTTAAAGAAATAGTTCAGAAAACAAGAAAAATTGCTGGAAAATGTAATCACCTTTAGGCCATCCAAGATGTAGATGAGTTTGTTTCTTCATCAGAACAGATTTGGAGAAATGTAGCATTCCATCACTTGTTCACCAATGGATCCACTGCAGTGAATGGGTGCCGTCAGAATGAGAGTCCAAACAGCTGATAAAAACATCACAATAATCCACAAGTAATCCACACCACTCCAGTCCATCAATTAATATGAATTGTGAAGTGAAAAGCTGCGTGTTTGCAAGAAACACGTCCATCATTAAGGTGTTTTAACATTATCTGTAATATTTTTTTCTCCATTGAAAAAGTTGTCTCCTCTCATCTGAATCAGAAGAGAAATATACACAGATTTACATGCGAAAACAGTCCAAACTGTTCTACACCAATATATGGGTGGATTTTGATGTGAGAGACAACAAGAGATGGACTTTTTCACTGGAGGAAGCGTTATTATGGATTATAGACTCATATTTTGGCCAGAAGCGATGGCTTAATGTTAAAATCATGTATTTATTTCTTGCAAACACGCAGCTTTTCACTTCTCAAGACATTAATTGATGGACTGGAGTGGTGTGGATTACTTGTGAATAATTGTGATTTTTTTATCAGCTGTTTGGCCTCTCATTCTGACGGCACCCATTCACTGCAGAGGATCCATTGGTGAGCAAGTGATGTTGATGCTGAATTTCTCCAAATTTGTTCTGATAAAGAAACATCATTTGTCTATGTGACTGTCTTGTCCATGTAACATTTTGTCTGTATATTTATCTTGTTTTGAGTATTCTCCCCTCTGCATGCCTCTTTGTTATTCATTGCACCTGCCCAGGAGCTATAGTTGAATATTGGCTAAACTGACCCATATACACAAGTGCCTATTAATGAGTACAGTCTCTGTAAATCTAAAGCAATTAAGTATGGAAAAGTCTGACCTGTTGGTTCTGGACACAAAAATAGAATCTGATGATGTTGAGGTGAGTCAAGAATAAAATAAAGTGTGTCCATTATTTAAAAAAAACGAGCTCAAACAAGTCATGAGATGTTATCGTTTAAACCAAGAAGGATGGAGGTATTTTTTTCATTAATCCTTGTAAGGTAAGCAGCTGTTTATGTACTAAACCCCTCCTACCATTTTGCCTGGATCTCTATTTTCTATCTCTAATTTTAGTTTACTATATACATAAATCAAATAACATGCATGTCTTTAACTACAGTAATATTACAAGACTCCCATGTTTTGATTTGAAACTTATTGTAATCCTGTAGTTCAGGTTTATTAGGAATGATACAAACAACATCAAGGCTAAGGTAGCATAATACAGGTACATCGTATCAACCCCGACTAAAGAAAAAACATCTCGATTTCTGCCTGTGCAGCTCCTTGCTGCTCTCAGGATGTTTTGGCCATTGCTTCAGCTGCAACTACTTCTTCATCCGTCATAAGACATTCTGCCTTTAATAAATAGGCTGTTTGGCATTTCCACCAAATCCTATGTGATATGTAAGTCAGGGATTTGTGTATCACTCTGCTTTGAAATCCAGAAGTCCACCAAGAGAGCTTGTTCGAGAGTAAAAATATTCAGAACCGCCACCAAATTAGCAATGATCCATCAAAATGTAACAGCGGAAACCACTTCCTCTCTCAACAGTCCAAATTGGTCCAAAGGTCGTGGATGAACAGTTTCCCAGATTCATTCAGTCATGCTGAACAAAATGATGAGCCATTTGCCATTATAATACATATTTACAGTCATATATAACATCACTGATATCTTCTCATCACAGATTGATATTTATATGGAAATGTATTGTCTTTGTGCACCAGATAACGTTTGATCTAGGCATAGACAACAATAACCTTTTATGAAGCCATATATTTTGACCACAAGTCAAATCATATTGACTTAATTGGACAACCGACTCGAA
>NW_015555740.1:116300-120041 GCF_001515605.1 Sinocyclocheilus anshuiensis | reverse complement strand
CTGTCAACTTTTATATGGACTGGCTGCACACTTGTGGTTCAGGTTGGTGGATTTCCGTTTTGGCACTGGCCTCGGCCTCCAAACCAATGGACTGAAAAGGAAAAGGTAGGTGTAGGATTTCAGAAAGCAAAAACAACAGAAAGAATAAAGCATTTAGCAACTATTCTAAGAATTCTATTCTTCGAAAACAGTTCAGATTTGATAGGAGTATTTGATTGTCTTCTTATCTGCTTTTAAGGGGCATTTATGTACAGAACAACCAGGTGAAATCTACATGCCTTCAGTATGCAGTACTGACCATTTTACAGAAATGTTGTTTATTAAGGCCCTAACAAACACCAACATTCAAAGTCTCAAGCTTTCATGTTTCTCAGCATTCTAACTGTATTCTAATCAGAATGTTTGGAATGTTGGTGCTGCCTGAGAAAAGAACATGTACCTGGTTGTTTTGTGTTTATGGTTCTATATCACTTCTTTGAGGATAGTGTTTCGTAATCTGATGACTAAGGTGTGATGTGTCAGACCTGTTTGATTCGAGAAGATTTAGTGATGTTCAACTGGTGATGTTCTCTGCTGTTTGCTCTGATAAGCCTGACATTTATGACCATAATCGATGAGCATCCTTCCTTCCTTTAGTCATAGTGCTATCATTAATAAGTGATAAAATGAATGAATGTTGGTTTCCAGTGGCGTCGCTAGGAATTCTGGGCTCTGTGCACTAAATTTGCTATGGGGCCCCTCAAAATCACATGCTATGGAGCCCCTCAAAATTAAAATGTTTCATAAAGAAATGAAAAAATTTAATTGTAAATGAAAAAAATTTAAATGTTACACACAATTCTGACTTTATAATTCACAACTGTGAGATTTAAAGTCGCAATTCTGAGAAACAAACACTCTCAATTCTGGCTTTATTTCTTACAATTGCAACTTTATATCTCACAATTTATATCTCACAACGCTTGTCACATGACACTGTGAATGAGTGAATGCTTTGTTTTTTTTGTTTTTTAATTTTTCCTTTTATATTCGAAATATTCACAAACGTTTTATTTATATTATGAAATATATGATATTCCGATTCTCAAATATGTGCAAGTTTAAACACCTTTATAATGACCATGTAATCTATCTCGGGTGATGGGTGCCACCATGTTAGTTTGCGCTGAATCCGAGCTGTGGGATTTACAACATGTAAATATTCATCCCGAGAGACATTAAAGTAGTTTCTGGTGAACTGGGAGAAGAATAAAGTAAACTTTATTGTTACCTACACTATGTGTATAAGGATAGTTATTGCTGCTTCCATATACATCAGTGTGTATTTTGCAAATTAAGCATGTGTTTCATAAACCTAGTAATGAAAATATATAGAATGAAAGGCCCTTACGTGATAGCTCTGGACATGGTCGTTGAAATCAAAGCTCCTTGGAGGGAAGAAGGTCTCATTCTGTTGGTTCCTGCTGAGTCGCGCATGACCAGGGTGAACCTCGCTGACCCCGTTGACCCTGTGGATGCACAGCACTTGCTTGAAGCTCCGCTTGAAGTTGTCCGACAGAAACCCGTAGAGCAGCGGATTGGCGCAGCTGTTGACGTAGGTCAGGATGACGGTGAGAAAGTAGATGCCGGTGACGAGGCCGTTCTCCGGGAGCGTGCTGATCAGGTTGAGGATGTTGAGTATGAAAAATGGCAGCCAGCACAGGACGAACACCACCACGATGATCACCACCATTCTTGTCACTTTCTTCTCAGACTTACGGCGTTTGGAGAGACCCGCTCGTGCACCGGCAGACTTTACCTTGATTACAATGAGCAGGTAACACAGGCAGATGACCAGAAGTGGGCAGAAGAAACCTAGTATGGCAGTGTAGAGGATGAAAGCAGTCGACCACACGTCACGCGGTTCAGGCCAGCTCAGGTTGCAGGTGTTGAGCTCCGGCTGAACATCACAGTAAATGATGACTGGCAGCGTCAGCAGACAGGACAGTGCCCATACCATGCTATTTATCACCTTGGCAACACTGGGTCGCCGCCACCTCGTGCTGCGGATAGGATGTACCACAGCCATATAGCGATCAATGCTCATTACTGTCAGACAGAATGTGCTAGTAAATTGACTGATGGAGTCTGCCCACATCAGAATGCGACAGAGGAAGTTGCCAAATGGCCAGTAAGCAAGCACGTTGTGGGTGGTGAGAAATGGAAGTCCCAGGATGTACAGCTCGTCGGCCACTGCCAGGTTTAAGATGTACATGTTGGTGACCGTCTTCATTTTGGTGTAGCGCAGGACCACGAAAATGGCCAGAGAGTTTCCCGTCAAACCCACGACGAACACCACGAGGTAAATTACGGCCAGGACCTTCGTGCTGTCCTCCTCGGCCATCGAGCTCCCATTCAGTTGAAGGGAAATATTGCTGATTTCATTGGACTGGTTTGCGTAGTCTGAGATTGAGGTGTTGCACATGGGCCCCTGGGATGCCATATTTGGATACAAGCACTGATTTGACAAGGAACTGCTGATTTTTGAGTCACCAAAGGGCTAAAAAGAACAAAATAAGAATGCAAAATAGTGGTTTATCTCAGCAGCATGACATATAAAATGTGAAATTGCATGCTTGATTTTTATGCACACACTGTAGAATAAAAATCTATAGAATAATGACATCATCTGACATTATCTGTTAAGTTTATCGGACATTCCTTTAACACAATGCAATGCTGAATTCAAAATATGGGAAAAATCAATATGGAAAATTTCTTCAAAAACAATGCATTGGGCTCTATTTTTTACAGATTTTCTCAGTGCAAAAAAAGGCCTTAATAATGTAGGCTACTTAAAACATGATTGGCATATTTAAATGAACTGAACAATTCTGAAAGTATTAACTATAACATTAGACTTGTCAATACCTTCCCAATTCAGAATAGTTCATATTAAAACAAACAAACAAACAAAAGATAAATCATAAGGATGGAGACTCAACCAGCTTTTTCAGTCCTAACAATAAAGGTTCCTCAATGGTTCTTTGGGGTAAAAAGGTTTATTTATTACAGGGCTCACAAAATCGCTAGCCTGACATCCCGGGGCTATTGTGTTTTCCAGTCGGGCTACCAAAATGTATCACCACTCTGCCCGACGGGCTATCTTAAATGCAAAGACTTTGGAAAGACAAGAGTCGCGATACGGCTGGATTAAACTTCAAAAGACAATGATGTCATTGAATAAATATGAGTGCTGCACGTTTCAAGTCAAAACGCGGCGCGGATGTCTTTATTTTAATGTATCTGAATGGAACCGACTGTCCTCAGAAACGTGTCGTTGGCATTTTAATTTAATTTTACCTATAATTCCTGATAAAGCAGCGTTTATGAGCGCGGAACTGCTTTGTGTGCAGCCGTTACCGGGGAAACCGCAATATTTCAGCGCTCCTAAAGTGCCACCTCGTGGCAGAGAATGAATTTGCATTTTCCAATAAACCTTTCTTGCTGTTTATGGTCAGATCAATGCAAATATCAACTCATGTTTTTACGCAGCAAACACATAGAGTTGTAAATGAGAAAGAAGTTAATGTGCCTTCTAAAAATCTAAACAATTAAGACAATTCATATTTATACGATTTAAATTGACATCATCATTTATATGCTTGATTTATCCCTTTTCATAAAAATGGTCTAAAGGCTGAAATGCTGTTGTATATTTTTGTTTTTGTGAAAACCTGTATCTGAACTGTAAATCATGTA
>NW_015555740.1:111536-114822 GCF_001515605.1 Sinocyclocheilus anshuiensis | reverse complement strand
TATATATATATATATATATATACATATACATACATATACATATATATACAAATACATATAATATATGTATTATAATATTTATATAATATTTAGATTTGTGTATAATAATTATTTGGTCAGTTTTAGTTTAGTTCAATTCATTGTCCCTTAAAATAATTAATTTTTTTAGTTAGTTTAGTTATTTATTTAGTTAATTTAGCTATTGTTGTAGTATTTACTTCATTTATTTAGTTAGTTTTAGTTATTCAGTTAGTTACCTAATCTTATGTTTTGTTAGTTGGCTATATTATTTATTTAGTTTTATAGTTATAATATTTATTCAGTTAGGGTTAATTATTTATTCAGTTACTTATTTGATTTAGTTTTAGTTAAGATATTTATTCCGAATATTTTCTTTTTTTTTTGTTCAGTTAGTGTTAGTTTATTTAAGATTAATTAGTCCGTTTACTTTATATTATATTATATTACTTTATAGTTATATTATTTCTGTATTATGTATTACTTTAGTTATAGTTATATTATTTAGTTAGTTTTTACTTATATTGTTTAGTTTCTTTATTTAGCAAAGTTTATACAGAAGATGGCTTCATCATCTTTTAATTTGTGACTCATTCAGATTTTTTATTTTTTTCTATAGGCGTTGGCCGATCATGATATCCGGCATGCTAAGCGCTTGAAGCAGAGAAGAGGAAGATTGCAGAAGATCTTGCTCAGATTGAGAGAAAACATGCTCTTAAAATGACCCAGACCCCTAAAATAAAAAAAGGGTATATGCACACTTTAAATTGAAAAGACATGGGGTTTTCCATCAGTGATGTTCTTAACAGTATGTTATTCACCATATTTTTGTTCAATGTTTGCAGCCTACCCACAGTGGGATGCCTTGAAGCTGTCTTTAATGATTGAAGAAGCAAACAAAATCAGTGCCAAACTCAGTAAACACACAGTCTTCGGCAGGTACAGTTATTTAGTGGGTGTAATTGATTTAATGTTCCTGGATCAACATCTTTTTTTTGGTCTTGGAACAACATTGCTACAGTATTAACCAATCAGAATTTATGATTAGGAAAAATTGTATTAAAATAATTTAGTATAATGTAAATTGAATTGAAATAAATTATTAAATTAATAAATAATAAAGTCATGGAAAAAGCTATGGCGAATATTTTTTCCCATTTTATTATGGAATGTTAGTAATTGCTTTTTGTGAGTATAGCATTTATAAAACAATATATATAATCTTTATCCAGCAATCACTAATGACTGGAAAAGTGTGAATTTAGTCTGTTTATTGATAAGTCAGTCATTTGAAATACTGGTTTATTAAACATTAAAGTCTTAGGATGGAATCAGACGTGAATTTGTGTTTTCATAACAGACATGAGGCGACCGATCAAGAGAGCGAGGGTGGAGACGCCCAACTGCAGGTCCAAGTTCAGAACACCAGACTGGGAATCTCCTCCTTCTGGAGCCTGGAGAAGTTCCAGTGCAACTTGGCTGCCATGATGGAGCTTGAGCAGGTGGCTTTATAAAAGATGTTCACCTAGTTAATAGCTGTAAACCTGCTGCTTGAGCTACACAGTGGCATTTTTGTAGCAAAATGCACAGTGTCCTAACCTTTTGACAACATATAGCGATAAATGATATCCTCTTCAGTGTTATGCAATGTGCGGCAAACACTTTTTTTGTTGTTGTTTTTGTCCAACTGCAGGTCCAAGTTCAGAACACCAGACTGGGAATCTCCTCCTTCTGGAGCCTGGAGAAGTTCCAGTGCAACTTGGCTGCCATGATGGAGCTTGAGCAGGTGGCTTTATAAAAGATGTTCACCTAGTTAATAGCTGTAAACCTGCTGCTTGAGCTACACAGTAGCATTTTTGTAGCAAAATGCACAGTGTCATAACCTTTTGACAACATATAGCGATAAATGATATCCTCTTCAGTGTTATGCAATGTGAGGCAAACACTTTTTTTGTTGTTGTTTTTGTTTGGCTGATTTGGTTTGTGTTGTTGTAGCTGGGTGGTCATTGGTTTAAAGGGGTCATGACATGAGAAATCAAATTTGCCTTGATCTTTTGGCATATACTAGGTCTTTGTACCATTAATACATCCTGCAAGTTTAATAGCTTAAAACGCCCTCCTCATTATAAACAAAGCATTTATTTAATCAAGCACCAAAAACGGCTCGTTTTGGATCTGAGGTATAAGGTGACGTCACCTGGGCACAAACATTTGCATAAAAATTGTCTCCAGAGCAGTCATTTTCTCACCATAGCCCCGCCCACTGGCATCCAGTCGCTTAATGGCTGACTTAATCATTCTGAATGCAAGTGTTGCGTCATGTCAAAAGCAAATAGAAATCACAATCACTGCCACTATCTTGTCTACACTGGATACAGTATACAGTCGCTTAATGGCTGACTTAATCATTCTGAATGCAAGTGTTGCATCATGTCAAAAGCAAATAGAAATCACAATCACTGCCACTATCTTGTCTACACTGGATACAGTATACACAGGCCTCGCAAAATCGCTAGCCCGACGTCCCGGGGCTATTGTGTTTTCCAGTCGGGCTACCAAATGTTTCACCACCCTGCCCGACGGGCTATCTTGAACAGTGATATCAAATTCCTTCCTTGTTTTGCATTGTTCACTAGCTTGTAGGGGTAAAACGGATCGTAGTTGATCGTTTGCACGTGTTTCTAAGTCTTGCCGATTTAAACATTCAGTGTTTTAAACCATTCACGTGCATTCGGAACTGCGCGCACTCATTCAAAGCGCACACAGAGAGCCGCGTTTCAGTACACAGACTTGATTCCTCTTTCGCGTATCCTTGCATCTGAATGAACACATACACACACAATTATCTCAAAATAAATTTCTGGGCAAGTATTCTCGTAAACACAGTCGGTTATGTCTTAAGTGAACGTAAACAGTGGAGAAAGAAATCTCAAGTGCATCATTATATTGGATCCGTGCATTCGGTCTTAAAGGGGCAGCAGCCTATAAATACCTGCTGTTCCATGAGTGCCACCTGCTGTCAGAGAGTGACATTTGCGTCTCATTCACAAAGCTAAAATCAGACCATTCTGTTTTTGCTTCAAATTTCGAAATTACGCAATCTAATTGCAATCTAAATAACATGTATTTAGCATCGTTGTTTGGATCGTGATTAAAATTCAGTGGTTGCCTCTGATTTTAAATGGAAAAAGCACAGCCAAAGCATTCATTTGTTTATATGAAGAGATTTATTTTATTTGTATTTAATTATTTGATTTGGGATTTGTTT
>NW_015555740.1:109345-109992 GCF_001515605.1 Sinocyclocheilus anshuiensis | reverse complement strand
TAACTACATATTGGATGGCCTAAGGGTGAGTATATTTTCAGCAAATTTTCATTCTTGGGTGAACTGTAGGGTTGGATACCGAAACCCTATGTAACCGGTATGTACTAGAACTGAATTAGAACGCAGATTTCGGTGCCACTTAAATGCCTGAGCGATCGACTGAAATAGTTGTCCTGGTTCTCCGAAATGGACGCAAGATGCATGGGCATCGCCAGGCCATTTTTAGCGGGACTATAGCGATTAGCTCCATAAACTGTACACAAATTTGTGATCGCCTCAGTCCTCTTTAAATTTCATATGAAAACGGTGGCAGTGATCTTGAACAGTGATATAAAATTCCTTCCTTGATTTGCGTTGTTCACTAGCTTGTAGGGGTAAAACAGATCGTAGTTGATCGTTTGCATGTGTTTCTAAGTCTTGCCGATTTAAACATTCAAGGGTTTTAAACCATTCATGCACATTCGGAGCTGCGCGCACACATTCAAAGTGCGCACAAAGAGCCGCGTTGCAGACAATGCGCGTACACAGAGTCGATTCCTCTTTCGCGTATCCTGAATGAAGAATGAACACATACACACACAATTATCTCAAAATAAATTTCTGGGCAAGTATTCTCGTAACGGTTATGTCTTATGTCTTAAGTGAAC
>NW_015555740.1:81843-109111 GCF_001515605.1 Sinocyclocheilus anshuiensis | reverse complement strand
ATTTATTTTATTTGTATTTAATTATTTGATTTGGGATTTGTTTAACAATTTTAAAAAAATGTATTTTAAAAAGTTAATTTTATTATTTGACATTTCAATTTCACAAAGAAATGTGCAGCGCAATCTAATTGCAATCTAAATAACATGTATTTAGCATCGTTGTTTGGATCGTGATTAAAATTCAGTGGTTGCCTCTGATTTTAAATGGAAAAAGCACAGCCAAAGCATTCATTTGTTTATATGAAGAGATTTATTTTATTTGTATTTAATTATTTGATTTGGGATTTGTTTAAAAATTTTTAAAAATGTATTTTAAAAAGTTAGTTTTATTATTTTACATTTCAATTTCACAAAGAAATGTGCAGCATTTTGTTGGAGAAATAATAAAAGGACACCTTTTCATTTATAATTTGTCTTAAATCTCATTTTGTAAAAAAGAAAAATTGTGAGAAAATTGTATTGTGAAATCAGTCATCATCGCATATCATCTGCAAAATGACCCGATCTGTTACTCAAAATCTGATATGATATTGAAATATGGTCCGAGCCGTGGGTTTTGTGATCCATTGCACCCCTCTTGACATCTCTTGACTTGTTATTTGAAGAAAAAAAGCTATCACTGAAAATTTTAATCATGCTAATTTGTCCGCAGTGAGTTCAGCCGATGTCTTTTTTTTTTTTTTAATTCGGGCTACTTAAATTCATTTTGGGCTACCAAAATCTGAAGAACCAGCGATTTTGAAAATTTGCGAGCCCTGTATTATAGGTTCTTCAGAGCAGCATATTGTTTTCTGAGTGCATAAATGGTTTTCTGAAGATAGAGGTTAAACAGTTATTTTGAAGGATTATATTTGGTTCTTAATGGAACATTTACATGCAGCACTGGAAATTCTTTAGATATGAGGAAAACATGTTGAAACCCTTTGTTACCTACAAAAAAACCATACACGTACCATGAAACATGCCTTTCAGAGAGTTTATACCAGACTACTTTGGACGAGTACCCTTTATTCCCAATACTAAAAGTCAAAAGCTTTTTTCCCAATTAGCTTTATTGCTTCAAAAACATGCATGCTCATATCGCGTTTTCATTGCATGAAGCATGCAAGCATTGCTTAAACTCTGAATGTTCTGCATGACCTTGACTTTAAGTAGTACTCGCGCTGGATATGAGGCGTGCAAAGTGAGCAGAGCGACACAATGTGTTGCACAAATAAAGCCCTGCCTCAGAAATGCGCTGAACCATAAATCGAAACAAAGGGTAACGATGCCACTGTTATGAGTACAAACAGTCCAGTGGACACTAATTCATATGAACCGTCCGCATTTTCACCGCACCGGTCAATATTTAACTTGCCTTCTACGCCAAAAAGCTCTCATTAAACAAGTGCGTGACAGTAACAAAAGGCTGTGTTGATGTGCACGACACATCCACTTCATCTTCTATTTCTACTGCTTTTATGACAGCTGTAATTTATACAGACAGTTTATTTAATCACGAGCCCGTGTTCTCTCTTGCACCGCTTATCAATCATCTCCGGTGAGCAGCTCTCTTTTTCCAAGTTGGTCTGAATTTCTAATAATTCTCAAAAGGTCAAATTAGTTTATAGGCATACGGTTTCAAACGCTTCCAGAACTACGAATAATTCAGCGTGCGAAATATGACAAGCATTGTCACTTTATTATAGTTTTGCATATCATGCATTAATTATTTATCACAGTAAATAAATAAAATAAAAAACTTTATAATAATTCCATGACAACTTCCATTGACGAAAATTACCCATGGAAATTCCTTACAGAAATTCTGTATAAGGAGATAGCCTAAATCGAATAAAATAGTTAATTCAAAAATAATATAATTATAAAATAATATATGGAAATCCATCTATAGAATGCAACTTTAATCCACAGAGTTTATGGGCAAATTAACAAACTGTTTACAATATTTAAATTAACAAAATGCAAATTATGCTGGCAGTTGTTTGAGATGTTCATACCAACGAAAGCATGCTGCTGTTGCATTAGCTAAAGTTTTCAGGAAAAAAGAAGTGGGGTTGGAATTAATGTTGATAAGACATAACCACTTCTACTCAATGCCTTGCGAAGCATTAATAAGCCACAAAATTAAACTATTAATATGTTCCCTCATTATTTAGTTATATGATAGTAGTATACAGACCTACCTCAAAAGCAATGCATGGTCCTCTGGGTTTCAGGAGCGCTTCCACCAACTGATCAGACTCTCCTCCGTTTCAGTGATGAATGACTGAATGTCTCTTTGTCTAAGATCCAACATCAAGAGCCAGCACATCACCTTCATCCCCAATTCCAGTTTAAAAGGGTTCACTATAAGGCGCTCACTTATGTTGCGGTGCGCACACAATCCTCATTTGTTTTCCTTGAGAAAAACGCAACTTTGTACGACTAAAACATCCACACTGGGCCAACCATTTAAACAACTATGTGTTCTTAAGCACCTAATAAATGTCCAAAAACACTTGTAGTGTTTTCCTTCATAAAACGGTTGAATTATGCAGCTCGGTTCAGGTGGAGAGGTGCTGCTCTCTCCGCGCGCGCGGTGAAATGGGTTTGGCTGGTCGTCCGCGCGTAACAGGACCAAAGCAGAGGACTTTATACGTCACACGCACATGCGAGTCTCTGTTTTTCTGACCTACGCCTCTAGTCATGCGTGGATCTGTCCGTTGCACGAGCTCCTGATGGTGAATTTATTGATATGGAAGTTTATTAATGTGTCACGGTATAATTCCCAGCTGAACCAAGAGACAGATCATAAAACTGTCGCGCAACGAAAATGTAGCATTGTGAAATGTTATGGTCTTTTTATAATCCCTACGCCTTTGAAAACACACTACTGTACATGAATGTGCATAAACTTGCAGTGTTATGAGCATCTAAAATGCACATTCTCCTTGCACCAGAAATGTGTTAATCTGGACAATGTGTACTAAAATTAAAAGATGTAAGGCACCATTTTGGTTTCTTACACTGATGGAACCCACTTTTTGGTGCCTCAAATATCAAATTGTGTACTCATTGGATTTTAAATTATTATTATTATTATTATTATTATTATTAAGCGTCTCAAAGTCTTTTCTTGATGCCCTTACTGGAGTTGTTAGAGTTCGTACAGTGTTCAATATTGTAGGTTCTTCAGTGATTTGTCTTTTTTGAAAGGGTCAAATGGCTCAATTGTAAATCTTTACTGCCAGGGTGAATGGCCCAGTGTGCAAAACTGCTGAAAAACTCAATTGTTTGCATATTTTAAAAGCATATTTTACTCGTGTAAGAAATGACAAGGGTGTGTATGCCTGCATTCCAGTTTCACAATATAGACTTAATAGTAAATTAGGTTTGCTATACAGTAAAAGAGAAATGCTTTGTTTTTTTATTAGTTTTAAAATTAGTTTTATTAGGCACCCCGCCTTTCTGAAACACGTCGATTTTTACAAAGCTCTTTTTTGAAAGGGTCAAATGGCTCAATTGTAAATCTTTACTGCCAGGGTGAATGGCCCAGTGTGCAAAACTGCTGAAAAACTCAATTGTTTGCATATTTTAAAAGCATATTTTACTCGTGTAAGAAATGACAAGGGTGTGTATGCCTGCATTCCAGTTTCGCAATATAGACTTAATAGTAAATTAGGTTTGCTATACAGTAAAAGAGAAATGCTTTGTTTTTTTATTAGTTCACAAAGCTCCAATGTCAGTTAAGATCATACGGATTGCAGTTCTTTAAATCTGTGCCCATTCTGAATGGTTTTCAGTATTTTCAAGGTAGAAGCTGGATCTCCATTAAAGGGGTCATATGACGTTGCTAAAAAAGAACATTAGGCCTATTTTGTGTATTTGGTGTAATGAAATGTGTTTATGCGGTTTAAGGTTAAAAAAACACATTATTTTCCACATACTGTACATTATTGTTTCTCCTCTATGCCCCGCCTTTCTGAAACGCGTCGATTTTTACAAAGCTCATTGGTCTGAAAAGCAAGGTGTGCTCTGATTGGCCAGCTATCCAGTGCGTTGTGATTGGCCGAATACCTCAAGCGTGTGACGGAAATGTTACGCCCCTTACCATATTGTGATGCAGTGTCCCGGCGCAACGAGACAAAACCAATAAAACCCATCTCTGCATTTGTGATTGGAGAAATCACTATCACTCAATCTCTACACTGCTCAAAACATCTTATCTATTCACAAACAGCTTGTAACACTCCAAAGAGAAAGGAAAACTTGAAATCGCATCATATGACCCCTTTAACTAGTCCAAGGCAAGATTAAAACAATGCAGCTGGATTCAGTTGTATGGTTGGTATTGAGAATGTGCTTTTTGTAAAAAACATTTCTGTGAAGTTGTCCATTTTTGGCAGGTACTGTCATTAGTTTTCCTTAATAATTTAGCTGTTTTTGTAATTGTAATGGACATTTTTGTTTGCTTTATACATAGTGAAATGCAAATGTTCTTCTAATAACTGATAGACAGGCAGTTTTTAGTTCAAAACTGTTTCTTTCTTCAGCAATGAGCAGGTTAGTGTGTGGGATATGTGACTGGCAGGCTTTATGAGAGCATGTTCTTCACTAACGTTCAATTTGAACCCCATGATGTCTCTGAAAGCACAGTTACATCAGTGATCCTTGCAGACGCTTTCTTATCACAGTGACTTACACGAAATTGCACAAATTACATAAGTGGTAGGCCAGGTAGCTAGTAATAAAAGTCACACGCTGAACTCAAACCCCAGAAGTCTGTGAGGCAGAGAACATTTTACAGCATAATGATGACTGTCAGAGGTGCCGATTGACTAAAGTGGATGCATTTGAGGATGTATATTTAGACTTTTAACAAATATCCATGTGCTGGTTTGTGTAAGAATCACTCACACAGCTTTCTTACTTTTATTTATTTATAAAAATAAAGTCATACAAGTTTGGAAAAAACATAAGAAGTTCATTTTTTGGTGAACTATCCATTTTTATCAGAGCTGCATCAAAGTAACATTTTCCTTTTATTATCTTCTCTGATAGGTCTATAAATGTCCGTAGATAAGTTGAGTATGTTTGGATTATTATAAAATACAGGCCGACACATCTGTGGAGTTTCCACAGATCGATGGAGAAAGGGCATCATGATAAAGATGGTAAAATAAAGTGCAGGATGATCTGGGCAGAAGAAGGGAAACACACAGATACAGGAAGAGGAGGAGCAGGGAATGGAGGCTGTTTCCTTTCATACCCAACGTGAGGCTTTGAGAAAGATCATACAGACAGAGGATCCATACCTCATACTGATGGCTCTGTTGTGTTTGGTGAATGTGTAAGGTGCATATACAATGCTATACTGTGAGACTGAGTGTCCTTTTGGAGATAATAGACCTACTTCACTCACTTTATCTGTATTTGGTTGCATGTATGATCACTAACATGGCCTCATGTCAAATTAATTTGTATAGCACTTGTCACAATACACCCTGTATCAAAGCAGCTTTACAAAAAATCATGATGTTAATGTCTTTTAATACCTTTATGTATTCAAGTCACTTTCGTTGGATTAGAGCTGTGACATAATATAGCTTACATTTTGCAATGATGTAAACAATCAAGCAGCTGAGATTTGCTATATACCCAGCTAATAGGGAATGTCCTCAGAACATGCTGGCAAGGTTCTCTTAAAGTTATGAACCAATGTTTGTTCAATGTTCTCTGGTCTTTAATAATGTTCTCAAAACGTTAGCACTTATTTATACACTATTTATACATTGTTCATGGAAAACATTTTCTTGAAACATGTTTGTCTAGTTTTTTTTTTAAATGTTACTACTTGTTTCAGGGAACATTCAAAAGTAACATTACCATAATGATTACAATACATGTTTCTTTAACAGTCGCACAATTTTAAATGTTTCTAAAACATTTCGCCCTACATGAGTTTACTGTATGTATGTGTGTGTGTGTATGTGTGTGTATATACATACAACTTTTTATATATAGAGTTAGGTAATAAGTTACATTTTACAACAAAATAAACAATCAAGCAATTGAGATTTGCAATATTATCCAATATATAGCCTGTAAGAAGTTCTGATGAGAACTGAGCTGAGCTGCTTTATAGATTAATTAAACTCATTTTATAATTGATGAACTTATTAACCTGAACTGAATCAACAATTAACTTATTTCAACTGAATATTGACCGTTTACTATCATCTCTATAGAGCTGCTTTACAGTATAATTGAATTTTGTTTGCATTATTGAATCACTAATTTCTTGTTTATCCCTATAAAGCTATTTTAACTCAATCTGTATTGTATAAAGTGCTATATAAATAAAGGTGACTTGGCTTGACTATAAAAGTGTGCGATAATAGTTAATAATAGTTAATATTATAGTATATAGTATAGGTTACATAGGTTACTTCAACAAAAATTATCCTGTGATTATTTTATTGAAATAATGTTGATTGTCAACTGATGGACCCATAGTTATTTTTCCATTTATTTTTTCCTAAAGTAATTAATACAATTGCAAAATAGCATTCATTTCTGTACCTCAGCCGTGTTTAATGCACTGATCAAATGTACACATTGAATGCAAAGTAAGTCGCTTTGGATACAACCCTCTGCCAAATGCATAAATGCGATTTTAAAAACATCTTACATTTTTCAACTTATATATCGCTGAATGTAAAT
Source organism: Sinocyclocheilus anshuiensis (assembly GCF_001515605.1). NCBI lineage: Eukaryota > Metazoa > Chordata > Actinopteri > Cypriniformes > Cyprinidae > Sinocyclocheilus > Sinocyclocheilus anshuiensis. Next base: position 102,406 of record NW_015555740.1, on the reverse strand, counting down.
GAATGAAGTTTATGTCATGATAAATTATATGAAATATCTATTTGAAATGTGTCACAGACTGTTTCTTATTTCTCCTCACCTCCTCCTCAGTTTTATATTCCTGTAGTGAAGACACACATACACACACAAACACAAAATTCTTCTCTGACTATCTCTGCTACTCCAGAGTGACAACAGGCAAGTTTTTGGCCATGTTGACACAAGCATAAAAACCTCATTAGATCCATTCTGAGCTTATCAGGTTTTTTTTTTTTTTATGGTATTATATCACGTTCCCATTGGATACTGCACTGCTTTTGTCATGACACTCTGGACTCTGGCTGCTGCTAATGTTGGTTAAATTGAATTCAATCCCACCTCAGAAAAGGTGACATTATGACAGTTCACACCTCACTTTTTCTTTTACTTCTGCTGATAAGAGTATGATGCTCAGTACTGTACGACTGAAAAGAAAGCCCTACAAAACACTTATCAAACTTTGATAAAGAAATAGCATGAGAGAGCTCTTTGTTTGCCACTAATAAAATACTGCAGTTAAAGTGCTTATCTCATATTTAAACACATAATCTCTCGTTTTATCTGAAGCCATTAGTTATCGGCAGACTTTTTCTTGACATGATCGAAATTCACTTATTTAATACCAGGTCCACTGCCAACTCCTCTGTTAACCACTACATGGGACTATACGACGACCTTTTTCAGTTGACAAAAAAATTAAATAAATCACGTTAAAGCTGCAGTCCGTAACTTTTGAAGCTCTAGCGGTTGAACTGCGTGCGTTTTGCGGAAGAACATTGTAGCCGGAGCTACTTCTCTCTGTTTATGTCTATGGCGAATCACGCAGGTACGGGGCTACTCCGCAGCGGTACCTACCCGAGATAAAAGTGTGCGATAATAGTTAATAATAGTTAATATTATAGTATATAGTATAGGTTACATAGGTTAGATTGTCAACTGATGGACCTATAGTTATTTTTCCATTTATTTTTTTCGTGAAGTAATCAATACAATTGCAAAATAGCATTCATTTCTGTGCCTCAGCTGTGTTTAATGCACTGATAAAATGTACACATTGAATGCAAAGTAAGTCGCTTTGGATACAAACCTCTGCCAAATGCATAAATGCGATTTTAAAAACATCTTACACTTTTCAACTTATATATATCGCTGAATGTAAAGAAATGAAGTTTATGTCATGATAAATTATATGAAATATGGAACACAAAAAAGATACGGACTGCAGCTTTAAAGCAGCATTATGTAACTTTTTCTGTGTTCAAAATTTGCTAAATGTGTATAATGAGCGAGTACATTATGAATTCATCTTCCAAACCGCGTTTTTGTCTTATTCCGAATCACTACGGTACACGTATGTTTACACATACGAGGAATTTGTTTTCGTGACAGAAGCTTCCACAGTGTAACAGAATGACAGTGACAGAACAAAAAACACAGATAATGAAAAATAAAAATAAATACAAAATAGAACAAGTAAAATACGGAATAAAAAATATACAAAACGACAATTGTATGTACAGGTATAGAACAATAGACAGTTGTACTGTATGTATGTGTGTGTGTGTATGTGTGTGTATATACATACAACTTTTTATATATAGAGTTAGGTAATAAGTTACATTTTACAACAAAATAAACAATCAAGCAATTGAGATTTGCAATATTATCCAATATATAGCCTGTAAGAAGTTCTGATGAGAACTGAGCTGAGCTGCTTTATAGATTAATTAAACTCATTTTATAATTGATGAACTTATTAACCTGAACTGAATCAACAATTAACTTATTTCAACTGAATATTGACCGTTTACTATCATCTCTATAGAGCTGCTTTACAGTAGAATTGAATTTTGTTTGCATTATTGAATCACTATTTTCTTGTTTATCCCTATAAAGCTATTTTAACTCAATCTGTATTGTATAAAGTGCTATATAAATAAAGGTGACTTGGCTTGACTATAAAAGTGTGCGATAATAGTTAATAATAGTTAATATTATAGTATATAGTATAGGTTACATAGGTTAGATTGTCAACTGATGGACCTATAGTTATTTTTCCATTTATTTTTTTCGTGAAGTAATCAATACAATTGCAAAATAGCATTCATTTCTGTACCTCAGCCGTGTTTAATGCACTGATCAAATGTACACATTGAATGCAAAGTAAGTCGCTTTGGATACAAACCTCTGCCAAATGCATAAATGCGATTTTAAAAACATCTTACACTTTTCAACTTATATATATCGCTGAATGTAAAGAAATGAAGTTTATGTCATGATAAATTATATGAAATATGTATTTGAAATGTGTCACAGACTGTTTCTTATTTCTCCTCACCTCCTCCTCAGTTTTATATTCCTGTAGTGAAGACACACATACACACACAAACACAAAATTCTTCTCTGACTATCTCTGCTACTCCAGAGTGACAACAGGCAAGTTTTTGGCCATGTTGACACAAGCATAAAAACCTCATTAGATCCATTCTGAGCTTATCAGGTTTTTTTTTTTTTATGGTATTATATCACGTTCCCATTGGATACTGCACTGCTTTTGTCATGACACTCTGGACTCTGGCTGCTGCTAATGTTGGTTAAATTGAATTCAATCCCACCTCAGAAAAGGTGACATTATGACAGTTCACACCTCACTTTTTCTTTTACTTCTGCTGATAAGAGTATGATGCTCAGTACTGTACGACTGAAAAGAAAGCCCTACAAAACACTTATCAAACTTTGATAAAGAAATAGCATGAGAGAGCTCTTTGTTTGCCACTAATAAAATACTGCAGTTAAAGTGCTTATCTCATATTTAAACACATAATCTCTCGTTTTATCTGAAGCCATTAGTTATCGGCAGGCTTTTTCTTGACATGATCGAAATTCACTTATTTAATACCAGGTCCACTGCCAACTCCTCTGTTAACCACTACATGGGACTATACGACCACCTTTTTCAGTTGACAAAAAAATTAAATAAATCATGTTAAACCTGCAGTCTGTAACTTTTGGCAATAAGGAATAAAAAATATACAAATCGACAATTGTATGTACAGGTATAGAACAATAGACAGTTGTATGTAGCCTACAGGTATATTATGTGCAAATTGAAATGTAGACTGAGTTACATAGTGCTGCTTTAATCTATATTATGAGTTACTGTTTGTAATGATGACTTTATCCGTATAATTACATCACAGATATACACACAATATCAATAATTATATTTATATTTCTTTTGTGCTAATAGCTTAAAGTACTTTAAATCTAACTGAACACACTTTTAAGGAGATTTTAATCTTGCTAAAATCTTTAAAATGTCAGATCTATTCTCTAACTTTATATTTCCTCTCGATCACGCCACACACTCATTTAGGCTGCCCCCATTTACATCACACTTCCTCCGAGTGTACGTCAGGTGATCAGCATGAGCATTGCATAAGAAAAACTCAAAAACGAAAGAAGAACGGTTGCAGTGAGATCCATCTGAAATTGCTCGTTTGTTTATCATTTACACCAGAAATAATGAGAGTTTAATCAGAATACGTTTTATGATGCATTTTCTGCACTGTGTTTTGATGCTCATCTTCGAAATATCTGATGGTATGTAGCCCATTATTTGTTTATAGCCTGTTTAATGCTACAAAAAGTAAAACAGACTTAATTTTTCATCACACTCTTTACAATTATATGGCATTTAAAGACAAAATGTAATTACAATGGCAATCACGTGCCGTTTATTAACCGCTCATCATTCAAGAAAACATTTAAACGTTTTAAAGGTCCCTACATTTCCGGTTTGTGGTACAGGAACTCGTGAGAGACTTGTTTTGCTGTTGTGTGTTCAAGACGCCTTTTGTTTTCTGAGGGGCTCAATAATTTTTTAAGGTGGTCAGAATCCTTAAACCACTTAAATTATTTGTCTTAAATGCCCAGCAATTTTCGCCTAGTATTTCTAAATTTAATATTATAAAACAATAAATGTAATCATTTATAATTATATTTAGCAATTTTATAACAATACTTATATTACTTTTCTCTCTTTCAAACATGCAGATACCCTGGGATTCAGCGTTCGAGGTCCCTCTGGTCCTCTGGTGGTACCTCTGGGAGGTTCAGTCATTTTGCCCTGTTTTGTTGAGAGGCCTTTAGCAGTAGAGAAAGTGAAAGTTGTGTGGAAAAGAACAGGCTCAGAGACTCTGGTTCATCTGTATCAAGACGGTGAGAGTCGAGCAGAGGCCCAGCACAAAGATTATCATGATAGAGCTCATTTCTTTACTGATCAGATTCAACATGGAAACTTCTCCCTCCTTCTGGAAAATGTGAGAGCTGAAGACAAAGGGGTTTACAGATGTAAAGTTTACAGTCAGCAGCTTGCTGACAAAACTTTAGTTGAAATAAAAGATGTTGGTGAGTGAATCATTTCAGTCCTGCATCAGAGTTTAAAACAAAAACTAGTTCTGTAATATTTCAACTGTTCTTTCTTTTAGAGCGTTTACTAGTATCAGGCTCAGATGAGTCTGTTTCTGCATATGATGGTGAGGACGTCACTCTGAGCTGCTCTGTAGACTCTCACATCACACCTGAAGACATGGAGGTTTCATGGAAGAAAACAGATGAAGATATTCTGCTCTACCAAAACAATGAGACTTTCTCAGATTCATCAGATGAGCGAGACAGAGACAGAGTTGAGTTCTTCACTGCTGAGATCCCCAAAGGAAACTTCTCTCTCAGACTGAAGAGTGTCAGAACTGAGGATAAAGGAGTTTACATGTGTTTAGTGTTTGCTGGAGGACTTTCAGTGAACACAACTGTGGTACTGGTGCAACTGGGTGAGTAACAGATAACTAAGAAAACAATGTGAACCTGACAAACTTGTGCTTTTAACATTTTTATACTCTTTGAAGAAATGTTTATTCATAAATCTAAAGGGATCAACCACAAAGTTTATAGTACAGGAACCACTAAAGAGTTCCATATAAGATATTATTTAGAAAGAGCAACTCCACTTTGTAACCTAATGTATATAGAAACTTTCAAGGTTTCTAACTTCCAAACATGGTAATGGATTTTGTTTTTGTTAAATTAATGGGCCTATGCATTTTGTGATAATATAAAAAAAAGTTAATTTGATTTACATTTTTCATTTTAATTAATTTTTTTATTGAGAGTCTATTTTTTGTTTATATTTGTACAATCAATAATATTGGAAACTGTGTTGTATCACTTGATAAATGCACAAAAAGATGAATGTAAACCTGTGTCCTGAAGGGAAAAAAATAATTGAGAAACACTGATCTAGACCTCTTTATGCCAGAAAGGTTCTTTGTTGCGTTTTTCTTTTTGTAGCACCTTTTTTGACACAAAATGTCCTGTTGAGTTGAGTAGAGGACATTCTACATAGAACCCTAATCAAACCTTGTTTTCTAGAGCAAAAAATTCTAAATATATTATCCAGAATTCAGTACCTGGGTTCCATTTAGCTGTTTAGTGTCAACTTACGCTGTTGTGTATCTGATGTTTGTATCACAGGTTTCTCTTGGCTACACATAACTGCGTTAATTCTCTGTATTGTTGCATCTGGATCTGCACTTCTCTCCTGGCTTGTTTACTCCAGAACAGGAAATCAAGGTGTGATTTTTATTTATTTTTTAGGAGAAATAGGCTTCAAAAATGCATTCAGTTATTATTATTAATATTACTACTATTATTTATGAATAATTTTAATTTCTAACTGGAATCCATATGTATCTTCACTGTAGAAAAAAGGCTGTGTCTTCAAGTTTGTCTTTTCCTTTGCCCGGATATAACTATGCTGTTGGCTTCAATCATATGGTGTGTTATTGAAGGTATTTCATCAGGACTTTATCGACAGTAAATCCAGCATAGACTTTACAACTTAATTCAGTTCTGTCTAAAGAACTGAACTTAAGAGATAATTGATTTATACCAATTATATTTGTACATTTCTGAGTTCTTTTTCATCACCAAAATAATGTGTTTCAGGTTCTTTGTATGAGACCGTCTCTTGCTGTATGCTCTATATTCTGGGGCCTCTGAGGTTGTTTTGGGTTAAACCATTAGCCACAGATTTGCCAGGTTGGTTTTTTAAATAAAATGCTGTGTAACACTGCGAATCAGATATTACATAATACCCGTGTCTACTGAGATTTGTTATATCTATACATTAAACTAAAGGGATTAGACAATTATTATTATTTGTTTTTATTACTGTTTTAGTGCTTTACATGATTTTACAACTTTATTTTTGCAGATAAAATCCTGAAGTATATCATGACTGCACATGCTGATCATGCAGCATTTATGGCAGTGATGTATTCAGGTAAACCCACACTGTAAATAATCTAGTAAACTAAACTTAATTTATCCTTGGTTTATCCAATGTATTTGAATTGATAAAATTACAAAAAAAAAATTATCTTAACTTTTGGGATTAAGTAAAAGTTCAAACAAAAATGTCCATGGAAAAAAAGAAACAAAATAAAATGTCTGTCTGTCAGTTGTAGTGCTGAAGTAGTGTATTTGTTATTGGTTATTGTTCATCCTCCAAGCTAATTGTCATGTGTTGAAATGAATATTTATTTAAATTCATATATATCTGTGTCAGTACTTTCAGCTGAACATTTTCCAAACATCAGCACAGTCTTCAGCACATTCAGCTTTGGTTTGCTTGTCCTGATGTGTCTCCTCTTCATTATACGTGAGTGATCATCCATTATGGAGCATTATCCATTATCCTCATCTTGTAGTAATGCACTGTTAAAAATGCAAAATTAACCTTTTTTTTTTTTTTTTAACAAACAGCATTTTTATAAAGGAAACTTATATTTCACCTTTTTTAAATATTTAAAATGAATTTTACCATCATTTACACAACCACGTATGACCAAATAAAGTTAATTCACAGCATTGTTTTTGATTATTTATGTCCATAGAAGATTTTTTAAAAACTGAAATTCAAATGATGGACATTTAGGACATTTGCTTATTGGTGATATGCAGTAAATTATTGAACACATAATTTGTTTTTATAATTTTGTTTTTTAATAGAATTAGCTAAAGAGAAGTTGCTGTCATGCTCTGGAGAGTCGAGCAGAAGGATATACAGTATAGTTCAGCAGTTTGTGGCTACTTGTGGCTTTTCATTGCTGCCTTCATTACAGCTCGCCCTTCTGCTCTACACTCATTTAGCCTCCGGTGAAGGTAAGCAAGAACATTTTAGACTTGAGCAAAGACTGATTGAGAATGAACTGACATGCTTGAGGAACATTTGTATGCTTCTTACACATACTTCACCATAAATAGAAATGAAAGAAGAAGCCAATCATGTAGTTATTGTGACAATTTAATTCTTTACTCTAAGTGCCTCTCTCTTTTTTAGTGTTCATCATTACGGCTCTTCCAGCACTTCATTGGGTGTCTTATTTATTTTGTAATGAAACAAAAATTGCAGATCAACGCTGTAAGTATGATAAATTATATTCTGCTCTGTTATGACTGCAGAAATAAATCAGTAGATTGATACATTTCATAAAGGATAAAAATATCACATTTACTGTAATTAAAAAAAAAAAAAAATTTTAATGTACACAAAGTGTCAGAGCTGCTTTTGTTTCTCTTTACCATCAATAAAAGTTTCTCAAGTGGTGGTCCTCAATGGAATGAGTTGTAGCATGTTTTCACTGTTTCTTTCATCTTTTCAGGTCAACGTTTTCTATATATATTAATACGGTCAATGATGATTGTGATGACTGGAGTAATGGTGTATTTTTACATTATGCTCTCGAGAAATAAAGAAGGTATGAATATATCTCTAATAATTAAAGATATTAAAACACTGTTTACAAATTACAAGTATGTAAGTGTACATTTATCTTGCTAAAAGTTCATTTTTAACATTGTCTGTTGAATATAAAATAATTTGTAGGTCTCTTTCTAATAAACATGAGCAATAAATAAGACTTTTCTGCTTTTTAATAAAGACCTTTTCTTTCATTTACAGCTGATGCAGGACCAGTCTGTGTGGCAGGATTTGTTCAAGCCTTGTGGGTGCTTGCGTTTTCTGAAGTCCCAGTCTATTATCAGAGTAAAGTACCGATCAGCTTCTTTCTTGTTCATCTGTTGTTCATGTCAGTCCTCCTGTTTCATTCTCATCCACAAAGCTTAAGGTCTGGATGAGTGTTGTGATTCCGATTCTGGGGATTATTATACTGCAGCCAATCAGAAAAGTGTTGCTGTGTCTAAAATTGTTAACTCGTTCACTAATTCACTCATTCACAATTCCTTAACGGACTGCACCCCCCTTCCCCAAAAACAAGTTTCAGTTTATTTATCCAGTGTTCTCTCTTAAGTATCCCAACAATGAATTTAGAACTGCTTCAAATGATTCAGACCAAATGAATTGAACTGAATCGTGAATCAGTTTAGACCATAGTACAATTCTGTATAATTCATGAAGTACTCATTGCCATCACTAGTTCTGATTTTTAAAGGGCATACAAATAAACTTATATTTCACCTTTTTTAAATATTTAAAATGAATTTTACCATCATTTACACAACCACGTATGACCAAATAAAGTTAATTCACAGCATTGTTTTTGATTATTTATGTCCATAGAAGATTATTTAAAAACTGAAATTCAAATGATGGACATTTAGGACATTTGCTTATTGGTGATATGCAGTAAATTATTGAACACATAATTTGTTTTTATAATTTTGTTTTTTAATAGAATTAGCTAAAGAGAAGTTGCTGTCATGCTCTGGAGAGTCGAGCAGAAGGATATACAGTATAGTTCAGCAGTTTGTGGCTACTTGTGGCTTTTCATTGCTGCCTTCATTACAGCTCGCCCTTCTGCTCTACACTCATTTAGCCTCCGGTGAAGGTAAGCAAGAACATTTTAGACTTGAGCAAAGACTGATTGAGAATGAACTGACATGCTTGAGGAACATTTGTATGCTTCTTACACATACTTCACCATAAATAGAAATGAAAGAAGAAGCCAATCATGTAGTTATTGTGACAATTTAATTCTTTACTCTAAGTGCCTCTCTCTTTTTTAGTGTTCATCATTACGGCTCTTCCAGCACTTCATTGGGTGTCTTATTTATTTTGTAATGAAACAAAAATTGCAGATCAACGCTGTAAGTATGATAAATTATATTCTGCTCTGTTATGACTGCAGAAATAAATCAGTAGATTGATACATTTCATAAAGGATAAAAATATCACATTTACTGTAATTAAAAAAAAAAAAAAATTTTAATGTACACAAAGTGTCAGAGCTGCTTTTGTTTCTCTTTACCATCAATAAAAGTTTCTCAAGTGGTGGTCCTCAATGGAATGAGTTGTAGCATGTTTTCACTGTTTCTTTCATCTTTTCAGGTCAACGTTTTCTATATATATTAATACGGTCAATGATGACTGGAGTGACTGGAGTAATGGTGTATTTTTACATTATGCTCTCGAGAAATAAAGAAGGTATGAATATAATTAAAGATATTAAAGATATTAAAACACTGTTTACAAATTACAAGTATGTAAGTGTACATTTATCTTGCTAAAAGTTCATTTTTAACATTGTCTGTTGAATATAAAATAATTTGTAGGTCTCTTTCTAATAAACATGAGCGACTTTTCTGCCTTTTCTGCTTTTTAATAAAGACCTTTTCTTTCATTTACAGCTGATGCAGGACCAGTCTGATTTGTTCAAGCTGATGCAGGACCAGTCTGTGTGGCAGGATTTGTTCAAGCCTTGTGGGTGCTTGCGTTTTCTGAAGTCCCAGTCTATTATCAGAGTAAAGTACCGATCAGCTTCTTTCTTGTTCATCTGTTGTTCATGTCAGTCCTCCTGTTTCATTCTCATCCACAAAGCTTAAGGTCTGGATGAGTGTTGTGATTCCGATTCTGGGGATTATTATACTGCAGCCAATCAGAAAAGTGTTGCTGTGTCTAAAATTGTTAACTCGTTCACTAATTCACTCATTCACAATTCCTTAACGGACTGCACCCCCCTTCCCCAAAAACAAGTTTCAGTTTATTTATCCAGTGTTCTCTCTTAAGTATCCCAACAATGAATTTAGAACTGCTTCAAATGATTCAGACCAAATGAATTGAACTGAATCGTGAATCAGTTTAGACCATAGTACAATTCTGTATAATTCATGAAGGATTCATTGCCATCACTAGTTCTGATTTTTAAAGGGCATACAAATAATAATAATAATAATAAATGTTTAATGTAAATCAGTACAATTATTTTTGTTTACATAAACTGACAGTCACCACTGATAAGCTACTACTAAATATTGTAGAAACTTCATTTTCTTGATTTGTATCGTAAAAAGCGCTATACAAATAAACTTGAATTGAATTGAACAAAAATGTTTAACTCTGCCCTACAGAACTTCGCATGAGGAAAATGTTGTTCCTGTATGGATCAGCTGGTCTTGTTTTAGTGAACTCGGCTGCACTGATGACAGAACTGATAATGAAAGCAGGTGAGTGAACAAAACATTTGAATGAGATTCATAAAGTCATGTAGGGTCAAAACATACTGTTTGTTGAAAATGAATCTCCTTCCACAGTTCATGGTGTACGTCTGCTGGGAGATTTGCGAATCATTGTCTTTCCGTCTGAGTGGCTCTTTACTGTAGCACTGCTGGTTTTGTCTATTTTTGCACCATGTGAGTATGACCAGGAGTGTATTTTATCCCTATGAATGAATCATCCATCATGCTGTTTTTTTATATTTGCCATATCTGTGCATTAACTGAGGGAGTTGTAACTAATCCTCAAATCTTTTTCTCTCTCACATCTCAGTGAAAGCTGTCAGCACAGAGTCTCAGAAGGCTTCTCAGGTGAGTTTGTATGATTAAATGTGAATTTGGTTTATTAATACAATCATTTTTAAAACACTGACATTTAATGTGGACAAAGTAAAACTATAAAGATGTCATGTAAGTACTGTTAAGAATATGTGCTTTCTTCTAATTGCAGATGCCGTCAGATTATAATGGGACTCCTGGTACAAAGTATACCAGTATAGATCTGAACCAGAGGGCAGAAGAATCCCATGAAATGGAAAGTCTGAGAAAAGTAGCTGGGAACAGCGAGGAGCATCAAGAAGAGGAGATCAACTAAGTGAACTGCACTTTTTAAAAGATCTGACTGAACTTTTCTCATTGGGCAGAGGTTTTCATGGTATGAAACATTTCTGATGGTAAACTGGCAAACATGCCATTTCCTTGTCTGCATAACGATTAGCAGCAGAAACTGTTGCACATTATCATGGTTTGGGCTGGATGTATTTTTGATATCAGCGATGCTGTGCCATTGATATTGTGGTATGTTGTTTATGGTTGACAAACTATGCTGAATTCTACTTTGAAGTGAATCAAGTACTTGAAGTGACCTAAGAATTATTCAACCTTGTATATTTGTATGCATTTAAATATTTTCCATGTAATATGTATGTAAAATATTTATGTAATGTTTAAGATATGTACATAGGTTTCTCGTCTTTGTTCTTATTATAGCTGACTTTTCTTAAAGTGCTTGGAGCACTTACAACAATATTTATTAAAGCAATCAGCATTATTTTGTGCTGTAGTACCAAAACGGGTATTGAGAAATATTAAATTTCACCGTAACTGTATTGTGACCTCTCTATTTCAAGGGTTGGGTGTATGTTCCTGGCTAGAGTAAGCTCCAAAGTGGATCCAGAGTTGAATGTATAATATTAATATGGTCTTCTCTTGTTTCTCTTTTTCACTGATATTTTTCTATGAAACATTTTCTAATCTACATTTTCATTCTCTGTGAGATGTTTGTTGATGCACATTGACTTCTGAGATGGTGTTACTGTATATATGACAAGATGAAGGATATTCTGCCTCATTCTTCTGATAAATTTGTGAGATATGATCTTAAATGTATGTCTTTTCCCAACTGTAGCAGGATATTGCTATACATAGATTTATTTTAATAGTGTGTTTAGTATTTTTTTGTACCAAGTTCAAGCACTTGATTCCGTGTAGTGTTAAAATAAATATTTTATAATAAATTACTCTGCCTGTGCTTCCGCGAATGTGATTTCCACCTGACCCGACTCATTTTGCTTTTTGTCTTTGGTTGCAATTGTTGTCTTCATTTCTTGAAGATGAAATGTCTGATGAACAATGCCAAGCAGAGTGATTTCTGAATAATTCACTGACATAATAAAGTGTGTCTAGAGGTTAATGCACTCATGTCATGATAATTATACTGTATTCTGCCTAATCTGAGGTGAGCAGGTAAGAATCATGTTCATTCCTATCTTTATCTGTGGATTGACTGATCACATAAATCATATAAATCAGGAACATATAAAGCAAAAGATGGATTACTAAGTCATAGGGTTGTGTTCTGACTTTATAAATGTACCCTGTGTGTTTTAAAATAATAAAAAAAGTAAAACAATTCTGTGAATTCAATAATCTAAACACCATGGGTACATTTTACAATATCAGGCAAGTGAGTATTTCTCTCGCCTATTGCTCTGCCATGGGTGCAAATAATCTGACATAACCTGCTACTCTAAACAGCTAAATTGAGGTTAGGTTTCAAATAGATAGTTTTAATAAAAGTCATTTTTATGCATGTGTGTTCTTATGAGCTGGTTATGGCCGCGCGCCCCCAAGCGGCAGACCTGATGGTTTTGAACATTTTTTCTTTCTTTTTGTCCGCCAGTGGACACGTAACTGGAGAAACACGCTTTGCTTATTAATATTAATTTGGTCATACAAAAGTTGCTTTTCAACCTCTCTATGGGGTCCAGTATAACGCAATGAATATTCAAAATAGAACCAGCCCTTTTCAGCCAATCAGATAGGTCAACCGAGACAACGTCACATTACGTAATTAATATTCATAAGACAAGACGGCACAGTGTTGGCAGATTCTAGTGATGGGAAGTTCGGATCATTTTACCGACTCGGACCTTTGAGTCTCGTTCAGCAAAATGAACGAATCTTTTTTCGAGTCATTTCGTTCATTTTAGCAAAATATTATTAAAATGTTATGATTTACTTCCTAATACGACTCGAAACAGGTGAACTACTTGACTAAACCCAGTACAGAACCTATAGGATGTTGCGCATGCGCGACTGAACGAATCACTCCCCGAGACGACTCGTTCTTCCTGAGTCACATTAAGGATTCATTCAAAATGAACGAATCGTTCAAGAACGACCCAACACTAGCAGACCGCAGGAAAAGAGCAAGGATTGGATATGTGAAAAAACATTTGCCTGTTTACTGTTTTTAATGTAAGTGTTGTCCTTATGAACATGCGATATTACCCCTCTCACATTTTAGTAGTATAAAAATCATTCTATATGCCTTTCATAGTGTTGTTAAACGGATAAGTTAGGTGTGCTACTGTATTGTTGTTGTTTACCTAACGTATATTTCAAAGAGTTTCAATCATAATGTTCATGATATTGCCGTGAAAGTGTGTATTTGAGTTTGCTGTTGTCTTTAATGAAGTTGTATCTGTCTTATTGAGCGGTTTTATGAGTTTTGAGTAGTTAGGAGTGGCCACAACTAACCAAAATAGTAAAGTGTTTATTCGCTAACTCTTCGGCGTTTGTGTATTTTCACTGTGGGAAAGTACAGATCAGGCCTACAATCGACTGTAAAGTTACAGTTGAAGCTGATTTCTTCAAAGGGTGTTTTTGGTCAGTAATAATGATCAGTTATGAGTCGGTTGTCGTGAAGCTGATGGTGTTTGGCCGGTTGGCGTAATCCGTTTAACTCACGAGCTGCTCTGATTCCCTTTGAAAGTCAGATTGATGACAGCACATGTTTCACCACAGCACAGTGACAATATGACAATAATGAGGTATTGGTCCGAGTTGCATTGCCATTAAAGTTCTAGTAGTTATTAATGCAAATCAGACAAATACTAGACACAAAGGGGCAATATATTAAAGGGATAGTTCACCCAAAAATGAAAATTTGATGTTTATCTGCTTACCCCCAGGGCATCCAAGATGTTGGTGACTTTGTTTCTTCAGTAGAACACATTTGATGATTTTTAAGTCCAACCGTTGCAGTCTATCAGTCTTATAATGCATGGCAATGGTAACAAAATCTATGAGAGTAAAAAAAAACATGCACAGACAAATCCAAATTAAACCCTGCGGCTCCTGACGACACATTGATGTCCTAAGACACGAAACGATCGGTTTGTGCCAGAAACCGAACAGTGTTTATATATTTTTTTACCTCTAATTCACCACTATGTCCAACTGTCTTTGTGCGTGCGCACGGCATCTGGTGCGTGAGGTGTGTACGCTCTCTGGCGTAGTTTACGTTAATGGGTGTGTTGTCGCGGGAGGAGCAAACGACAGACACCGTTTATTAACAGAAAATAAACAAAGTGTCCAGAAAAAAGGGAATCAAGTGTCCAAAATAAACAGGGGATCTGGTGTCCTCGTCATGCTGCGGGGTTCGTGCAGGGAAGGGCAGTGGTCAGGAAGGAAGGAAGGGTCCAGGTAAGGGGCGGAGTCCGGCGGCCGCACGCGCTCCCCTCTCCGGTCCGGGGTGCGAGGGGCAGCGGCTTCTATCAGCGGCTTCTATCAGCGGCTTCGTCCTTCTCTCTGCCCACGGCGCTTGAAGGGACTAGACGGCCCAGCATCCTTGCCCGACGGCTGTGTAACGGGTGCGGTTCTCGTCCGGACTGCGGGTCCGGCAGCTCACCACTCTGGCGGCACGGGAGTCCCTCTACGCACCCCCCCTGGACCCACGAGGACACCAGCGTGCATGCACGGGGAAGAGACCGGTCTCCCGAGGAGAGGCGCGCTCGGCATTTAAACAGCAGCGGCGATGAGGCTCCATTCGGTTCAGGTGTGCCCCATCACACGCCACCAGCCCTGGCTATTTCAGCGCCCCTCCTCTCTCACGCACCCACTCATGTCGGGAGCCTGGCGAAGGGCAGCGATTAAGGGACGGGGTGATGCTGATAATTAGGGGGAGGCAGCCGACTCGTCACAGTGTGTTGATATCCAGCCGAAGAGCAATCAACCATAACTTCAGGCGAGCAGGCTCAGAAGTTGGGAATACGTGGAAAGTCACCACTCCCGAATGAGTTCGCGCGAGAGAATGTAATCTTTTAGTTTTAAGTCGGTTTGAACAATCCAGATATGCGCAAGTAAGTACCATTTTGATTAGCCGTCGTACCTACAATGTTTGTGCACTGTGTAAACAACGAGTGACGTATACGCGCAAGAGATCACTTCCGGCGCTTGCGTAAACTACGCCAGAGCGCGTACACACCTCACGCACCGGATGCCGTGCGCACGCACAAAGACAGTTGGACATAGTGGTGTATTAGAGGTAAAAAATGATATAAACACTGTTCGGTTTCTCGCACAAACCGATCGTTTCGTGTGTTAGGACATCAATGTTTCGTCACGAGCCGCAGGGTTTAATTTGGATTTGTCTGTGCATGTTTTTTTTACTCTCATAGATTTTGTTACCATTGCCATGCATTATACGACTGATAGACTGCAACGGCTGGAGTTAAAAATCATCAAATGTGTTCTACTGAAGAAACAAAGTCACCTATATCTTGGATGCCCTGGGGGTAAGCAGATAAACATCAAATTTTCATTTTTGGGTGAACTATCCCTTTAAGGCCCTGGAATTGATTTTCAGGGATATTTTTACTTTTCCAATTGCGAATTTGTTCTGGTTCATATTTTTTTAGAGAAAGACTTCATATTACTCATTCAGCAAAACCCTATGACAGCAAATAGGTGTATCTGGCAACTACTTGTCAATATGGTCTTTAAACCCATAACTACAATTACATATAAACATGATCAAATGTTAATTAAGAGATAAAATGAGGAATTCACTTTTGGGCAAACTTTTCAGCCCATCACATTTGGTGCATTTATTTATTTATTTTTTCACTGTCTGTGACATTTTGCCCATATAAATTAAGCAGAACAATCTTTCTTTAAAAAGTATGTTGTCCTCTGGCTTTACATTGTGATCTTGTGTTTTTCATATTCAACTTTGAGTGTTATTATTACACTAAGTTCATGATTTTATGGTCAACTTTCTAAAATGTTGCAGGCAAGAGATTTGGTTGTCAGTATTTATCTGTAACAGGATTGCTAATTGTAGTTCAACTTAAAGGGATAGTTCACCCAAAAATGAAAATTCTGGGTCACACTTTATTTTAAGCTCCAATTCTCGCTATATTAACAAACCATTCACTACGACTTTTGACTCCAAATTTGCTGCTTATTAATAGTTAGTAAGGTAGTACTTTATAAGTACTAATAAACAGCCAATATGTTAATAATAGCATGCTAATAAACAACTAGTTAATAATGAGAATTGGTCCCTGTACTAAAGTGTTACCGAATTCTGTCATTAATTACTCACCCTCATGTCGTTCCAAACCCGTAAGACCTCAGTTCATCTTCAGAACACAAATTAAGCTTTCTGACCCTGCATAGACAGCAAGGAAACTACCACATTCAAGGCCCAGAAAGGTAGTAAGGACATCATTAAAATAGTCTATGTGACATCAGTGGTTCAACTGTAATGTTATGAAGCAACGAGAATACTTTTTGTGCGCAAAGAAAACATAAATAACGACTTTATTCAACAGTTTTTCTCTTCCCTGTCAGTGTCTGCTGCCATTCACAAGAGTACCACGACACATTTTTCACAGAAAAACCAGTGTTTCCCCTGACATTATATTAAGGGGGTACCTTAATAAGTTAAGGTAGTTAATTTTATTTAATTAAATTTTCTCTATAGTGCCAGATCACAACAGATGTCATTTAAAGTTACTTTTCCTATAGAACATGTCTATATCTTGTTCTTTTATTAAGCAAACTAAATAGCCTTATGTTATTTATCTTATTTACACGATGGCATGTCATTACTGTCTCTACGTTACATGGTCGCGCTCTCTGCATCGCGCACAGCGGAGTTCTGCCCCGATGCGCACACACAAGTGAGCACACTCCCACTAGTATTTGTAAATATTAAGCCGCAAAACGACTATTTAAATATGAATTCTGTTTGTCTCTGTGTTAATGAATGGCGCAGACGCCAGTTTTGTTTACTACTCGTACTGAAGCACGCGTGACGTTTCCGGTGATATTAACGTCTGCCGTCTGTCTCACTATGAGGACATAAATACATGAACATCTCCAGAACTGCTCAGAGTTATTTGAGCATTTGACCGTTTCATTTGAGTTGTCCAATGTAATAGTGGACCAGTCTCTGAAGGACCAGATCTTCAGCAGGGAGGCCGGACGCATCTGTTACACGATTATCCAGGTAAACAAATGCACCATGTGTAGCTTGTAGTTTGTTAGGACTGAGTTGTAAGCATATGACTGACTTTATGCAGGCAGAGGCCAAACAGACCAACGGGAATGTGTTTCGGCGTAACCTTCTGAACCGACTGCAGCAGAAATTTAAAGCCAGAGAGGAGACGCGGAAGAGATCCACTCAGGAGTGGGTTTGCCTTGTGTCCTTCATCTGCAACATCTTTGACTACCTCAAGGTGAAAAATTGCCTTCTGTTTTAATGCTTAAAGGAATAGTTCACCTAAAATTAAAATTTGCTGAAAATGTACTCACCCTCGGGTCATTCAAGATGTAGATGTGTTTGTTTCTTCAACAGAACAGATTTGGAGAAATGTAGCATTACATCACTTGCTCACCAATGGATCCTCTGCAGTGAATGGGTGCCGTCAGAATGAGAGTCCAAACAGCTGATAAAAACATCACAATAATCCACAAGTAATCCAGTCCATCAATTAATGTCTTTACTTGTGGATTATTGTGAAGTTTTTTTTTATCAGCTGTTTGGACCCTCATTCTGATGGCACCCATTCACTATTTCTGTAATTAAAGCAATGGATCGTATTTAACATTTGACTGCATATAAATTTTCTATCAAATTAATGTGGAAAAAACATACATTATTTAAAATATTTGGTATTTTAAACATCTATCTAATGGCATTTTACAGTGTTTCCCCTGACATTATATTAGGCCCAACGGCACCCCCGCCCCCCTTGAAGGTCAATTTAATTTTATTTAATTTTATTTTCTCTATAGCGCCAGATCACAACAGAAGTCATTTAAAGTTACCTTTCCTATAGAACAGGTATATACCTTGTTCTTTTATTAAGCAAACTAAATAGCCTTATGTTATTTATCTTATTTACACGATGGCATGTCATTACTGTCTCTACGTTACATGGTCGCGCTCTCTGCATCGCGCACAGCGGAGTTCTGCCCCGATGCGCACACACAAGTGAGCACACTCCCACTAGTATTTGTAAATATTAAGCCGCAAAACGACTATTTAAATATGAATTCTGTTTGTCTCTGTGTTAATGAATGGCGCAGACGCAGAGTTTTGTTTACTACTGGTACTGAAGTGCGCATGACGCTTCCAGTGATATTAACGTCTGCCGTCCCACTAATGTGGACATAAATACATGAATAACATCTCCAGAACTGCTCTGAGAGTCACTTCATGAGCATTTGACCATTTCATTTGAGTAAAACTATCCTCATATCTGATAGGCCTATATCATATACACACTGAAATGTAAAGGTAAAAGTTTGATTTAACTTGAAGACATTGCAGCAGAAATATATTAGCCTACTATTGTTCAGTAGAATGTACGTAATAGGCTACTACTACTACTACTAAAATTCTTAAAATCTTATTTTTAAGGAATAATCACAATATTTCTTCAATGTTTTAATTGTAATATTAAATCCTTTATTTTCCAAAACATAACATTTGTTTTAATTTTCATTAATTAAAAGATAAATTAAATTAATGTTTTATGCTGGTGGTCACTAAATTGTATTGTGTATGATATATATCGTATATGACAATATTATTATTGTTGTTTTGATGTGGAAGCTGACACTGAGCATGTATAAGTATTACTTGCGTATAATTTTTTTTTTATCAGCTGTTTGGACCCTCATTCTGATGGCACCCATTCACTGCAGAGGATCTGTTGGTGAGCAGCTTTCTCCTAATTTGTTCTGATTAAGAAACAAACTCGTCTACATTTTGGATGGTCTGAGGGTGAGCCAATTCTCAGCTAATTTAAATTTTACGTTCACAACGTCTCATTTAGGAAGGCATGCAGGGTAACTATAATTAAAAATGCATATGTAAATTAATTTGAAGTGCTTACTAACTTTTAACTTAAAGGGGTCATATGATGCCATTTAAATTTTTCCTTTTTCTTTGAAGTGATACAAGCTCTTGGAAAAAACGGAATTTACAGTTTAACGCAGAATGTCACGGAATTTGCCAAAGTTTGGATGAATTAACCAAAAGTAGGACATTACTATTGTTCAGCAGAATATATGTAATACTACTACTAAAATTATTAAAACCTTATTTTTTTAAAGGAATAATCATACAATATTTCTTCAGCGTTTTAATTGTAAATCCCCTTTATTTGCCAAACAATTTAATTTGTTTAAATTTCAATAATTAAAAGATAAATTAATGATTTAAACAAAATTTAATTAATACACAATTTCTGAGGGAACAAAACATTTCATAAGGCTATTGTAAGAATAAATGAAACTTGTTTTTATGCATTCAAATAATTAGACATGCTAAAACACAGCATTTGGTAACAATAAAACATAAGGTTGGAAAAAATAAAACATTTTTGGGCCCTAAACATGTCATTTTTGTTAAACGTTTAATAAATTGATGTTAAACTGTTTTAAGTTTCATGATTTTAATTAATTAGACATGCTTTTTGATTAATACAATTTAATTTCACCATTAAAAAGAAGTTTGAAACGGAAAAAAAACGGACCCTCCCCACCCCAAGCCGTAAACCTAGGGGAAACACTGAAAACTGATCTTATGTGCCTGAAGGTTGATTACTGATTGATCGATCGATTGATTCCCTGTCTTCCCATCCTAAACAGAATGGAGAACTATGCTTTCAAATAATTAGACATGCTAAAACACAGAATTTGGTAACAATAAAACATAAGGTTGGAAAAATTAAAACATTTTTGGGCCCTAAACATATCACTTTTGTTAAACTTGTAATAAATTGATGTTAAATGTTTTAAGTTTCATGATTTTAATTAATTAGACATGCTTTTTGATTAATACAATTTAATTTCACCATTAAAAAGAAGTTTGAAACGGAAAAAAAACGGACCCTCCCCACCCCAAGCCGTAAACCTAGGGGAAACACTGAAAACTGATCTTATGTGCCTGAAGGTTGATTACTGATTGATCGATCGATTGATTCCCTGTCTTCCCATCCTAAACAGAATGGAGAACTCATCTAAAGAGGAGTACAAGATCCAGTCGTTTGATTTGGAGACACAGAAACTCCTAAAAACTGCCTTGAAAGGTTATTATCTTGAATCTGCAGCAGTTTTGCATGACATATTTTACTGTTAGGCTCATAAATGTGACCTCCCCCCCCTGCCC
>NW_015555740.1:74146-81659 GCF_001515605.1 Sinocyclocheilus anshuiensis | reverse complement strand
TAGATAGCAGAATTTTTCTGACACCTCAATTATCTCTTCATCATTTATCTGTTAGTTTGTAGCAATGTTTAATCTTACTCGGATGTTGAAGTTCTCTCCTTATCTCTCTGTCTCAGGTGGACTGTCTGGTGTTACAGTTGCACCGTATCGGAGATCAGCTGGAGAAGATGAATATGCAGCTCATGGATGAGCTGTTCAATCTGCTGAGGGATGGATTTCTCCTGCAGGAGGACCTAAGCTCCATGGGCCGCCTGCTCCTGCTCGAGATCCTTGAGTTTCGTGCGGGAGGCTGGACTCTCAGCGAAACGGCTCAGAAATACTACTACAGCGAAGTGACGGACTGAGGCCTCCACCAATCAGGAGAGAGAAACAAGAAGGCGGGATGAAATTGCAATCCATAGGAACCAAGTGTGGAGGTTATTTTTATATTTACCTTTGATGAAGGCTTGGAGATTCACTAGGTATGAGGTTTGACATGAAGTAGAAGATTGGGCAAAGTTAGATGCAGTACTGGGTTTTGGTTTTGTTTTGACTTTTTAAAGTCAACTTGAATTGATATGAAGTTAATCTTATTAGCTTTCATAATACACATTCCTGGTTTTATAGTTTTATTCATTCACATTATTCCAAAAAAAAAAAAAATCCACAATTCATAATTTTTTTGATCAAAGATTTATAACTTTATCATCTCTGTAATGCCACCCAAGGCCGCTTGGGGTTTAATCAATGGGTGCTGGTAGCGTTTCCCCAATTGCAAAGTCTTGCAGTCTTTTTCCCATCAAGATTTAGAAAACAGAAACCTGCAAATAGTAGTCCATGTTGTAATGTAACAGGAATATGTTAATGTCCCAGGACAAACTATTAATATGTGTGATAATGCAGTTCATTCATGGTACTGCCTACTTACAAATCCAGTTAGTAGAAAAAATATGTTATAGCTAAAGGGCTTGTTAATGCTGCTTTTTTTGGCCATAATCACAATATATTTAGCCATTGGTCACAGATCTTTAGACATTTTAGTTTGAAAGTAGAATGAGTTTGAAAGTGAATGGAGTTCAAGTACATCTCCATCTGATCATTGAAGTCTTGCAATAGCAGCATTAAAATCATGATTCATTTGATTTAGGTCTTATATTTGTGTCAAGGGCTGTAATCATAACACTAGAGATGATTAGATGGTTTTAATATCAATATATTTAATACACTTTTAGTTGTTTGATTTTCTTAAATCGACTAACAAATTATATTTGCCTCAGTAGGAAGAACAGCTATTTCTATTTTATAAAAAGGTTTACTTTATATATTTGTTCTATAATATGTCTTATAAGATTTAAATCTGTGACAAAATCTATGTTTTTTAATGAACCAAAAACAGTTTATAAGAGTCACATTTAAATACAATGTTTCCTTAAGGATAATATTTTTATACTATGAAAAGTAGACTGGATGTATATCCAACAAAACTTCTACAGGTGCTGGATGAAGACAAAGCGTCGCAAATGTGCATAAATTTGCACAGCTATGACTATTTTCTTATTTTGTATCATTTCAATCTGATGAAGATCCACTGGACTGAAATGTTAACATGAAGTCAGGTGATATGCCAAAATGTTGTATTTGAAAGTATAAAAAGTAAGCTCCTGTGCAGCTGCTTTTGGCCTCACTGATTCCTCAGGCTCTTGCAGATTAGACAATGACTTGTATAGTTGTCTTGATGCCACAAGTTTCAAATAAATAAAGAATTAAATGTTTTTGTGCACAAAGTTACAATTGAAATCTGAAAAATGTGTCGCAAGATGTGTCTTTAATTTGTTTTGTAACACTTAAAAGTGGAAATGTGACTTTTTATAGCTTTATTTACTTTCCTTCAAGAACAAACTGTATTTATGAGTCAAGATAACAGTCCTTTTTTGTGATGCCCATCCATCCCAAACTCCTGATGCCGTCAGTCCAAAACAAATCACGTCTGTGGGTGTACTAGGAGTCCAAATCTCCTCTCTCTACCACCAGCGGTAGTGTGCATATGCCCTGTTGGCTTCGGCCATCTTGTGAAGGTCGTGTTTGCGTTTCACTACGTTTCCCTCGTTAGCGAAGGCGGCCAGCAGCTCCTGCGAGAGTTTCTCGTACATGTGTGTGCGACGGTGCTTGTTGTCTCTGCATTCTGTGATCAGCCACTTCATGGCCAGAAAACGCCGCCGATTATCCGTGAGAGGGACGGGCACCTGCAAGACCAATAATTCAGAGTAAGATTCAGTAAAACTTATTTATTTAGACTGGCTTTAAATACCTAGCAATGTTGTGATATCTTCATGTATTTTATGGTTTATTTTACCTATTTTGCTGTAGCCAATTATATTTTTGTTTTTACTGTATTCTTTTTTTGCTCTTGTTGGAAAGCACTTTGGTCACCTTGAGTGATGTAAAGCGCTATAAAAATAAATGTTGATTGATTGATTGATCTTCTGTTACAGAGCTTTGATGTTATTCCTTGAGCTTGACTGTATTGTTTGTTTTATGGAAAAGATCTGCTTTTGAAAACTGCAATTGTGTTTCACAGA
The DNA here is from genome assembly GCF_001515605.1 of Sinocyclocheilus anshuiensis. NCBI lineage: Eukaryota > Metazoa > Chordata > Actinopteri > Cypriniformes > Cyprinidae > Sinocyclocheilus > Sinocyclocheilus anshuiensis. The sequence goes on along the minus strand of NW_015555740.1, from coordinate 79,101 downwards.
AGAAAGCAAGTCATGCAGGTTTGGAACCACATGAAGGTGAGTAAATTATGATAATTATTCATTTTTTTGATGAATTATCCCTATAAACATAAATAAAAATCACTCTGGATAAAAGGTTACAATTTAAAAAATATTAAATATTGTCCAAAATATGTGTAAACTGAATTCCTCACAACTTCATTAAATTGTATTTTCATATATAAATAACATATTATTAAATTGGCTATCAGTCACATTTCTCTCAAGATATTTCTATCAGTGTTGGCTGTTTACAAACCCTTTAGTTCAACACTGATTCTGAGTTGCATATCCACAAACATCTGACTCTGATCTCAGAGTAGTGAAATTAATATTAAAGGTTGTTCACTGACCTGATAAGATTTCCCTCCTTTCTGAACACTGGCCAGGCCAATGATGGGTTTGCAGTTCTCGAGGGCCTTCTGGAAGATGGTGTATGGATTGCACTCGATCTCTAGTCTCTTGGCTGCAGGAGATCTGTGGTATATCTCCACCTGTTTTCTCTTTATAGTCTCCAGCGTCTAAACGGACACAAAGCATCCAAGCAGAAGTTACGTCGAGACTCATTTCAGGTAGTGTATTGAGATATTTTACAAGTGTATGCTAGCATAAATTTAGAGTATACATTTTTTGTAAACTACTCTTATGCTCAAGGCTGCATTTTATTATTTAAAAAAAATAAAAACAAGAATATTGTGATATTATTACAATTTAAAATAACTTTTTTTTTAATTATTATATTGTAAAATGTAATTTATTGCTGTGATCAAAGCTGAATTTTCAGCATCATTACTCCAGTCTTCAGTGTCACATGATCCTTCAGAAATCAGTCTAATATGCTGATTTGCTTAATTATCAATTATTGTTGTGCTCACTTATCAATAATGGTTTGTATTATTATTATTATTATTATTAGTGTTTTGCTGCTTTAAAATGTATCATACAAAAATATTTTCAAGATTGTTTGATGAATAGAAAGCATTTATTTGAAACGGAAATCTTTTGCAGCATTATAAATGCTATTTCGTATCAATTTAATGCATCCTTGCCGAATGTCTTTTTGTTTTTAAGAAGTCTTACTTACCCTGAACTTTTAAATAGTAATGGATCAGTTTCCACAAAAAAAAAAATGAAGCAGCACAACTGTTTTTAACATTGATAATAAATGCTTCTTAAGCACCAAATCATCATATTAGACTGATTTCTGAAGGATCATGTGACACACACACACACACAACTGAAGACTGGAGTAATGATGCTGAAAATTCAGCTTTACTGTCAAAGGAATAGATTTTTATTTTAAAATGTATTTAAATAGAACAGTTATATTACATTTTCATAATATTTCACAATATTACATTTTTACTGCATTTTTTGTTTTTGGTCAAATACTTGGTGAACAGGAGAAACTTGTTTAAAAAACAAAAAAACCCATTAAAAATTGTAATTATTCCAACTGTTGACCGCCAGTGTGTATATAATGGGATCTGATTCAAACCTGTGTCATGATTCCTCTAGCAAGGATTTTGTTGCCATCTTGCATCATCATGTTGATGAACTTGCTGTTAAAGGAAAGCAGATGATCAGTGCTATGAAGGATCCATATATACTGTGGGGTCCAAAAGAAGTGGGACCACGAGTGAAAATATATTTTTTCTTAATTACAGCAAAGTTCAAACAATGTTATGACAAAAGTATAATCAACATGAGTTAATTCATTCTGAATTATAGATTTTCAATGTGGCTTTTAAACCCCACTGTGTTTATAGTCAGAGCTTTGGCTATAATAACATTTACTGCAGTTGGTTGAGCTCTTTTTGTTTTTACCTGATCAGAGGGTCATTGAAAGTAGAGCTGGTGTCGCTGGACAGCGCAGCTTTTATCGGTCTCACCGTTTTCAGTTCCTGCAGCTCTTTTTGTTCAGGACTGAGCTCTGAATCTGGAGCATCTTTACTGGGATCAGGATCCAGATAGTATGGATTATACCGACTCCATCTCGCGAAACACAGACTGAGAGAAGATGCAGAGTAATAGACAAATGTTACCTAATAAACGTGTATTACACAGTGAAAAATCTGTACAAAAAGCAGCATGAATTTGGCACATGGCTATGTTTGCGATGAACAGCATGACAACAGCCATAAATAATACAAATTATGAATTGCACAGCAAAGCTTATGTTACTTAGACCTCATTTCGGATATTCTAGGCAAAAATAAGTGGCGAAAACTAGTCAAATGTACCTCGGTGTCCAAGGTTTCAGTAAATGTCTGACGGAGGCTGCCATCTTTAGACTGGTGTAACAGGTTTGTCTGAGATCAGCTTGGGTGACCAAACTCTTATATTCATTATTAGAGGAGAAACACAAACGCAGATCTCCGATCAGCCGTTAAACTCTCCTTGACGCGGCCGTGAAAGGACCTCCGCCGAAGAACGCGTCCTAAAATACTGCCGGAGTAAAATAATTGCACTAAATATTTGTTTTAAAATTAATATCTTGCATCTTTACATTTATTGTAGCTGTATAAACCGTTCTTGCTCAGTGTCTAAATAATAGTTATTTACACTAAAAAGAATGAATAGGCAGTCGGTGAATTTTCAGTAGGCTAAACGTCTTTATACTCATATGTTTGTACGTTACTGCGTCGTAGATTTATTCATCTGATTTAAAAAAAATAATAATTTACACAAACTTCAATTACGCCAAATATTCGTAATGCTGTGTATTATTTCATCTATAATTTTAAAAACACTTTATTAATATTAACGAAGAGATTGAAAAAAGCGAAAGCGAAAGTGTTTCTTTAGGCGTGTCCTCCCGTGATCCTCGTCGAAAAAGGCTCTCGTTTTCATGATCATTTATGATATAATGACAGTTTTGTCTAATTTTAATACATGATGGACATTACCTGTATTTTTATGTCAATACTTATGATTGTCGCTGATGGTGAGTATTTTCACTTTACGTTTATCCGCGAAAATAGCCTTCGAGATTTCCTTTTTTAACGCTTATTATTTATTTATTTTAACGCATTCATCAATTTGTCTGTTTTTTGAAAGGGTTGATTGTGCACGGTCCCTCTGGTCCTGTGGTTTCTCCTCTGGGATCTTCAGTGGTTTTGCCCTGTTATGTTGATGAACTCTTACTAATGGAAGGTCTGGAGGTGGAATGGAGAAGAACAGACTCAGAGACTCTGGTTCATCTGTATCAAGATGGTGAGAGTCGACCAGAGGCCCAGCAGCAGGATTATTATGATAGAGCTCATTTCTTTACTGATCAGATTCAACATGGAAACTTCTCCCTCCGTCTGGACAATCTGAGCGCTCAAGACAAAGGGGTTTACAGATGTAAGGTTTACAGTCAGCAGGTTGCAGGCAAAACTTTAGTTGAAATAAAAGATGTTGGTAAGTGTGAATCATTTTCTACATCAGAATTTAAAACAAAAACTAGGCTATATTTCATTCTGTAATATTTCAGCTGTTCTTTCTTCCAGAGCGTTTGCTAGTATCAGGATCAGATGAGTCCATATCTGCGTCTGTGGGTGAGGACGTCACTCTGAACTGCTCTGTAGACTCTCACATCACACCTGAACACATTGAAGAGGTTTCATGGAGGAAAACTGATAAAGATAAAGATATTCTGGTTCTGCTGTATCAAAACAATAAGTCTTTATCAGATTCATCAGATGAGCGATACAGAGACAGAGTTGAGTTCTTCACTGCTGAAATCCACAAAGGAAACTTCTCTCTCAGACTGAAGAGTGTCAGAACTGAGGATAAAGGAGTTTACACGTGTCAAGTGTTTGCTGGAGGACTTTCAGCCAATGCAACTGTAGTTCTGGAAGTGGGTGAGTCAAGATTAATAAGAATAACTACAACAATAATAACACAATTCAGCCTAAACTATCTCCAACTCTGTGACCATGGGTATGCGCATAGAATATTCAGGGACTTTAAAGGGATGACATAGTTTGTAATTGACCTTGTCACTTAGTGCTATTTCAGTGACACAACCTCCTCACACTACCAAAATTCACAAATAAATAGAATGAGATTTGCAAATAAAATATTTACAAGTACATTTTTGTCACAAACACAACTCTGCCTGCCATTAATTTGTGAGTCACTTCCAGTACATTTGTGGATTTCTTACCAAGATTTATTGACCTTATGCTTCCAATTTGAGACCATGCAGATGATGTGATTAGTTGTAAGGAGAACGTGCTACGATTGGTCAGCACAGTGTAGCCGTTATCTGACTGGCTTGCCTTGAGTAGATGGTGGGTGGAGTCCACCTATTTTGTGGATTTGTGTGCGTCTTGACACTAGAAAGGTTTCAAAATCCACAAATACATGTGGTGATCCACAAATGCACTGGAAGCCATTTTCAAATGTATTATGACTCACAAATGAATGGCAGGCAGAGTTGTGTTTGTGATATAAACAACATCTTTGTAATTTTTTTTATTTTTTTTTATTTTGCAAATATCATTTTTTTTTTACTTTAATTCATGTTTGTGAAACTGAAATCTATTTTTGGATCTCATTCTATTTATTTGTTAATTTAATTTTTGTGAATCTCTTTACATTTATTTGTGAATCATAATCTATTTTTTGGAATAATGGAACAAGTATAACCCCATACATCTCAGCTGTTACGATAAACAGAGATAAAAACTCTTCACTCAGTTTTCACATTAAGCAAATCATTGTAAATTGTGATTTGGTATCTGAATTGTACTGTGAAAATTTGTGGTATTATATATATTAAAAAAATATGAGTGCGGCAGTAATTACAGTTCCCTTTCAGTCGGTCACTCTCAACGTCACGTCGGATGACCGACGAAATTGGGATCTCACTTAGAGAGACCAATCTACTTCGAGTGTAAACTAAACGAGCCAATGCACATTGGCATGCGATTATTGCATCCAGCTGC
>NW_015555740.1:65671-72405 GCF_001515605.1 Sinocyclocheilus anshuiensis | reverse complement strand
AGAGTCGACCAGAGGCCCAGCAGCAGGATTATTATGATAGAGCTCATTTCTTTACTGATCAGATTCAACATGGGAACTTCTCCCTCCGTCTGGACAATCTGACAGCTGAAGATGAGGGACGATACACATGTAGAGTTTACAGTCAGCAGGATTCTGGTGAGACTGAGGTTCAGATAAAACATGGTGAGTGAGAGCCATCAGAATTCTGCTGAAAATATCAATTACATTGGATGTATTTTATGTAATGGAATTTAAACCATTTTTATTCTTTCAGAGCGTTTGCTAGTATCAGGATCAGATCGGTCTGTTTCTGCATATGATGGTGAGGACGTCACTCTGAACTGTTCTGTAGACTCTCACATCAAACCTGAACACATTGAGGTTTCATGGCTAAGGACAGATGGAGATATTCTGGTTCTGCTCTTCCAAAACAATGAGACTTTACCAGATTCATCAGATGAACAATACAGAGACAGAGTTGAGTTCTTCACTGCTGAAATCCCCAAAGGAAACTTCTCTCTCAGACTGAAGAGTGTCAGAACTGAGGATAAAGGAGTTTACATGTGTTTAGTGTTTGCTGGATGACTTTCAGCCAATGCAACTGCAGAACTGGAGCAACTGGGTGAGTCGACAAACATAGCAAAATGTAAAAGAATGTCTATTTGTGCTATATTTAAATAGACAAACTTGTTGGCAGTGGCAATTTTCATTAACTCTGCCCACAAATCATTTGAATATACTGTTTGCTGTGGACACTATGAGCAGTATCTGTCATTATTTATTTGCATTTGGTGTAAATGAGGTGCTATTTTTTGCTATTTATACTAGCTTAAAAAAAGTGTCTATTTAAAAAGAACAAATAATGTAACATTTAAGTAGCTGCTGCTAATAGTTGTAGGAATCAATTTAAAGAATTAATTGTCTTAATTGCAAACCTCCTAATTATTTCTCTATAAGAAACTATGACTAAATATACCAAGTTGATTCAGTGAAGTTATACCTGATGTTTGTGTTTCACAGGCTTCTCTTCTTGGCACATAGCTGTGTTATTTTTCTGTTTTGCTGCTACATCTGGAGCTGTGCTTCTGCTCTGCTCTCTGAACTACTACAGATCAAAAAACACTGGTAGGCCTGTGCTTGGAAGGGAATTGTTCTTATTTTTTTGTGATTTAAATCTCTATGTTTCACAGTAAGTGTTTTATTAATTTAACTGTGATTATTCTGCTTCTTCTCTCCAGTCAACAGCAGCATAATCTGGAATCTTCAGGTTTCTCTGGTCTTTTGTCCAAACATCTGTATGTTCTTTGCCTTCATGCTTTGGGGCTTTACTGAAGGTGAGTGCAGTAGTTTAGTGTTCTTAGTTATGTTTGTAAATATGTAAAATAATATTAATATAATCTTAATAATATGGTAGATTTTGTTTGTCTTCTGTTCATAATGTTGTACAGATTTTTCTCATCCCTGACTCACATGTTGGTGTGTTGTGTTTGTGTATATTATGTAATAGTGGGACTTTTCAACACTTTCTCATTTTTTGTCACACATTTGTTGTCATTTGTTATCTAAAGTCCATAATTAAATATTCTGTTCCAGGATCTCTGCATGAGACTGTCACCTGCTGTGCTCTTTATATTCTGAGGCCTGTTATGTTGATTTGGGCTTTGCGCTATTTGAAGTATCTTCAAGGTATATTAGGATTTAAAGTTTATTTATTTTTTTAAGGAGATCAGTAAATGCATATGGTTGGCAACATATTAAGGCTTAGCATTGCAATATTGTTAGTGATTAATTCTATTGCAGTTAAATACAATAAAGGGTCAAATACTGAAGCACAATGATTTTTTTTTTCAAACCACAAACTCAAGTTTATTTTCTGAATATGTTCTTGGCAACAATATTGTATGTGTCAAGAAAGTTGTAGTTTTTGGTGAAAAAAAATACACTTTGTCCTACCCACAACCTAACCCAAAATGCATAGTACAAGCACAAGTAATGGAACAGATTTGTAATACATTCAGTAAAACCATAAGTCTTGTTTGAAAAATAAGGTAATAAAAATATGCTTTTGTAAAGTGTGAGTATGTTGATAAGTATTTAAAATGAACATGGTTTTATTTTATTTTTGAATGCATGTCTAAAAAATTTAGTTCTAAAGTATCTGTGGGACTCATTTGGCATCTGCACAGTGATGCACAAACATGCTTCAGTTTTCACCTTGGGAGTAAGAATATGTGATATCTCTGACAACAGAGAACAGCATAATTTAGTCAATCAGGACAGGACTAACATAATATAATACAATGGCAGTGCATTAGTGCTTTTAAAAAATATATTAATTTTATGTATTCAACCCTTTCTTTCCACAGACAATCATAAATCATGGATTAGGTTTTTCAGAATAACACATGAACTTACTGTTCTTACAGTCATTGTTTATTCAGGTGGGTGAATCCACATTTCACACAACAGAAGCCATGTTACTTATTCTGACATATAAAGTGCTTTATGAAATATTACCTGTTTTGCTAACTTCCAGTAGACCTGTCCAGAATTCAGCCATTAAATCATACCGCACCCCCTCTCTAAAATCCTGTAAACATGAACCCTGAAGTCAGCAACCCTGATTACTCAAACTGACTGAAAGACAGACAGTGCTTACAAGTGTCTAGTATATTCTTCATTTCAAAATAATAAGATTACATCCTTTTATAATTTATACTTTATTGTATGTATACTGTTGCCCTAACTTTCCTTAAATATCATAATGATTAAGTTGGTATGGCCTCAATGACAATTGTTTGACAAACACTGTTCAGTTCACTACATGTTTACATATGTTCTGTTCTTGCACAGAACATCATGCATCTTGTGTGACATTTAATTTTTTTATCTGTTTCTATAGTTCTTTTTGCATATGGCTGGAGAATTAGTGCACATGATACAGACAAGACACACCGTATAGCCTCAGGAATGTGCTTTGGATTAGTTGTGCTGTTCTGTCTCATCCTGAGTGCAGGTAAGAGTTTCTGTATGATTTGAGTGGCAGGCGAAGTAAGCACAGATTTATTACGTTGATAAATGTAAATTAACAAAACTCTTGATTTTTGTTTTATTCTACAAATACCAAAAATGATAATCATATACATACAGTAGAGCCAAACACTTTCCTTTTAGGTCTAAGTGTGTGTTAATGTTTGATAGTACTATTAGCTTTAGATTAACCACTGTTACTGAGTGTTGATAAAGCACAAAAATAATAGAAAGAAAGCTTAAGGGAAAAAATAAATAAATGCGGAACGTAACATTTATAATTTTACTCACTGTTACCACCCTCTACTACTTAACCAACAAAAGGAACAAGCACAGTTACAAACAAATTATATTGTAAATTATACTGCATATGTGGGAGAGCATTGCTAATGTTATCATCTTTGTGTGACCTAAATGTAGTGCTCCACATTCTGTTATAAAAGCATTCAAAGCTGCTGCAGGTTAAGATTTGATGCATGAATTTTAGCCTTGACTGGACATTTGTCATGTCCACAGCGATGATACTGTCCAGTGTCATGAGAATAGAACTGGTGGATAACATCATGTGACTAAGCCAAAAGAGACTGGAGACATTAAAGTTGACCAATCAGCAAACCACAGTTAACCTACACCATGTTAGTCTGTATTTGATTCCTGTATTTCAAATTCTTCCATTCATACTTGCTTTGGTTCTTTTTTTTTTTTTTTTAGGTGGGAATGACACACTTTGTATTTTTTCGTTGTCTTTTTTCCAATTGCTCCAGTTGATCTCCTCATTTGGACTTCCCTCTTTAGGTAACGCCTGAATAATTATGAAAACCCTTCATAATTTATTAAACTGATAAACACATTTTTTTTTCTGTGTTAAAAACACAGTTGTTTGTAGTTCAGGCAATTTCACCTTGATGTACAACTACTGTACTTGTAGATTGATATGTTGACATAAATGTGCAGACTACATTAAGACAATAAGAGCTCCACAAGAAAAACACCTTTGAGGCTCTTATTTCAGTGATTTTAACATTTAAACATTCAGAGCAATCATATGATGTGTTTTAATGACACATTATTGACTGTTTTGTTTGAATGGGAAACTAATGGACTGTTATTCTCTTATGTTAGTGTTTGTTATTGTGCTATTTGTTTCACCACTGGTGCTTTGCTGTATACCACTTTTAACTCGTCTGCAAGCAAGATTTAAATGTAAGTACATTTTGAAGTACATTCTGATCATTGTTGTGTTTGTATAGGTTTGGAAAGAGTAAATCCTATAATAATCATGCATGTATACATTTGTGATGATTTTGAATATTACTGTATATAAATAGAAATACATCCTGCTTAATGCATGATGTTTATTTAAAAGTGATTTAAAGTCAGCATGAAACTGAAGCTTCTGCTGTTCACTTTACTACCATATTGTGACATTTGTCTAAATGAGACTACTATCAAACCAAAAAAAAAAAGAATAATAATATTGGGCAAGACTTGATTTTATCCATTGGTTGTTGATTGTATTGTGAAAAGTGAATTGTTCACAGTAAAATCAACTACATGCATTAAGAACATTCTATAGGTTCAATTTTGATTTCATGCTGACTTTTCTAAATTGATCCGTGTCAGATCTGAGTTCAGTTCTTGTATGTGACTTGTGAAAGCTAAAGCAGAAGGTCATCTTTACATTCACAGTTCTTCGCCGCGGATGGATCACAATATTGTGGATAATAACAATAACAGTCCTGGATATCATCCTAGTGATTTATGCTCATCTAGTCATATTGGAAAGGGAGAAAGGTATGCTGTCTTTATTTTAATGATTTTTTAAAAGTAGATTTGTTGTGGGAAAGCTCAAATTTGTCAGGACAGATATTTCTTGTAAGGTTTAGCTTGGAGATCTTGGCCGGTGATTAATGTATTTTACATTTCCTAGATCCAACAGGATCATATTTAACTTAGTGATAAGTGATAGCCATATAATAGCTAAACTTAGAAGACATACAAAATTTTGTTTTGTAAGACATGTTTTGCTGATCAAAAGTGCCTTTTTTATTTACAGAGTACTTGGAATGGACCTGTGTCATTTTATTTATTGAAGTTCTGAAGATAACAGTGTTCGTTGAAAACTGTGTGCTGAAAGGTATTATCCATCACTGACTTACAATGCTTGTGACTTGCATTGTCTTTTATTACTCCATACTATAATTATAAAAGAGCATGGCAATATGGTACTAAGATGTAGAAATGAGATAACTGTGTCTAAAATATGCAAATTAAAACAAATAAAACAATGCTGTTTGTAAGTAAAATGTATAACTCATTAGTTATATTGTTAGTTAGTTTAGTTAATATTAAGGGAAATTAAGTCATATAAAGCAGATATACTCATTATACTTTGCGCTTTCTGAACTGCGCAGTTTTAATTTCTTAATGGTCACGTTATTGGTCATCAGTATGAGGGTGAGTTTTGCAATAAACATGAGACTGAACTGTGATGTCCGAAAGTATTCAGACCCCTTACTTTTTCCCACATTTTATGTTGCAGCCTTATATTACAATACTAATCTCCCCCCCCATCAATCTACACTCTATACCTCATAATGACAAAGCAAAAAAGATATTTGTGATTAATTTAGGAAATGTATTAAAAAGAAAAAAAAATGAAATGTTAAATTGACATATGCTGTGCTTCTTGAATTTTAGATCATGTGCATGTTGAGAAAACAAGCTTACCTCATTTTTTTTCTTCGTTTTTTTTTCACAAACATTTCTCTCTTTTTATAAGATTTTTTGCAATTGTTAGGAAATGTAGAGTTTACTCAGAGTTTGTAGCACACAGTAATGATTTTGCCATATATCACCTTAAAAGTGCAATGATTTCTGTAAATCCAGTGGTCCAATGCTGTGTGGCCACTACATTTTCTGTGTAATTATAATCACCTGACTAGTAAATAGCGTGTGCAATTCCATTAAACTGGAAGACTTTTTGAACATGCATAAAAGCAATAGACTGTTTTAGAAAAGAAAATTCAAAAGAGATAAAAAGAAGAATGAAGGAGAATCAATAAATAATGGAGAATCTACTGTCATTGTGTGCATATGCAATCATAAAATCATTAAAAAAGTAACTGTAGTCTGATTATGAGTATTTTTAAAAAGTAATTAGTCTAATTACAAGTACTTCATTTTTTGGAATCTGATTACATAATCCAGATTATATAACCAGTTATTCCAACACTCGGTACAATATTGTCTCACTTAACTAGGCCTTCTTGAGTTATTCTGTTTTTTTTTTTTTTAAAGGTTGGTCTTTTCTAATTTAGCCATTTTCAGTCATGTATTCAATAAAGAAACTTCTTGTCACGGTATTTTTATTACTAAATCCATATTCTCTGCTTATCCATTTGACTTTGAAATCAGATTTGACAGATGCAGAGATTTTAACAGAGGCAGAACATTCAAGAGTCCAGAGACGAGGACGACAGACTGAGACGAGTCAACAAGGATCAAATACATGTAATTATTGACTGCTAAATTCTAATATAAATCCAAATGACAGGATTCTTAATTCCATACCCACACACACATTATATATATATATATATATATATATATATATATATATATACAGTGGGTACGGAAAGTATTCAGACCCCCTTCAATTTTTCACTCTTTGTTATATTGCAGCCATTTGCTAAAATCATTTA